>NC_060122.1:423289565-423457065 GCF_021461395.2 Schistocerca americana
TGAGAATTGCAGGCATGTTATTACATGGTCATCATGGCCTTTGAGGACTTTTGGTGGTCGAATTGGTTTTACCCTCCAATTCATTTCTATCGTATGCTGGCGCATGAAAGCTGCCTGCAATATAAGCACAAAATTACATTACTTTTTAATCAAAATACATTACACAAAGGCATTATTTTCTCACATTTCTGGTCACAAAACTAATATTCTTGGGAAATGAAGGAATGGTAACTGTTATACACAACATAATATCAATGTCTTGTTATGCAATGCAAATCCTACAAATTTAAATTTCAATATTAATACTAGCTGTGAAATTACAGCAGGAAATAGGAAGTCCTCTTCAAATCACGTCAAGAATTTTCTGTTTGTATGTTTCAACATTATACTGATTGGAGCAATCATATCATGTCATCCATCGTAGTGTCTTCTTATGAAACAATGTGATAGTTGTAACAATGGTTAATGTTTTTCCTATTACAGGGTGTATAGGTGTACAAGGAAAAAAAATTCCCGGATTTTTCCCAGATTTCCTGATTAAAAAAGCACTTTCTCCCCACATGAAAATACACTTTTCCCAAGGTGAAAAATACACTTTTTCCATGATTAGTTGCAGTATACTTTCCCTCGGAACTGTAAAAATATCAATCCCCCAGCATGGAACTTCAGAGAACGAAGAAACTCCGAAGAAAAAAATAAATAAATCTGGAAACATCTGTGACGTGCAGCAACATTTACGCTGCATATTTTTGTATTCGTATTACGAAAATATAGATTCGAATTCCACTAAACACAGCAGGTTAGTTTTGGAAGCACTGAAATCTAGATTGAAAAGTGCTTTTGTAAACCCATCATAGCTTATGTCATGGGATCTTGCCAGCCAATGACAGCAGATATTTAGAGCATAGGAAACTTTATGTAGCCAGCCAATAGCAACATCACTTAAGTAGTGTGAACACACAAATAGGAAAAGTTAATGGTTGAAATTAATGTACGTAGTGTAGCTACAAGAAAAGCTAAGCTTTCACATATATTACTGTCTTTTTTGGGTGTATTACTCTTCACAATACATCACAGAAATGTGCCCGTAAAATTTTAAATAAAGACATTAATATTTGGTCTTCTGTGCTCAAAATTCTTGTAAGTAGTTACTCATCAATGTGTTAAGCTTTAAATGAGAGTCAAATGCTCTAATTTAAGAAATTCATTGCACATTCACACACATAACATAATTCATCTTGCATAAAGGCGAAGTTTACTTTGAAACTAACGCTTTTCAAAGCACCATTCGCAATACTTTCCCATAACCTGTTAGAAATAGCTTTGTATCAGCAGTTGTCAGAGATTGCCAGAAAACAGACTTTACTGTGCGTGGGTGGCTACAATGATGCAGGAAGCCCGTATGCTCGTACATATATAGTATTTAGAGATCTTACATGATGTCCTAAAATAAATAGGATACTCTGAGAGGATCAGAATTTCGTAATCCACGTTAAAATGCATACTTCAGCTTAACGTGCACATTCATATGTCCAGATTCACAACGAAGTAGGCCCCAACTTAATATTAAGCTTTTTGGTGCGATTTTTGGGATGCAAATTTTCTTGGTGTACCAGTACTGTATTATCTTGTGTTTGGTTCTTTATTATGGCATAATGCCATATGTGCCTGAAGATGAAAATGTGCACTTGAAATTCAGTGAGCAGTTGAAACTAGCCAATATTACGGAAACATTTCATTTCTATTAAATTGACTACCTCTGGGAAAGGATTAATAAAAGACACATTTACCTAGCAAACTGACAAAAATAACTTCACTGTTCTGCAAGGCAATTAATGCTTGACTGCCAAAAAGGTAGAAATAAAATAAAAATCAGTTAACTGAAACTAGTAACATATGCTAGTGTTATGTAATTATGTGAATGTATTTTAATTCACCTCATAGCTCCCACCCACAGAAGTCCATTTTGTTTTCATTTGACGTGAGAAGTATAAACGAAGAGGAAACAACAAAATCAAGAAACATAAACACTGTGTAAGTGGAGACTAACCCCTCCCCATTACAACCCAGAGTGCTATGTGCATGTGCGAATCTGGCAGCTTGGGTGCGCCAGAAAAAATCTGACTACTTGTTGCTACTGCTGATACAGCTAACAGCCACACTTGAAATAGGCAGAAGTGGGAGAAGGTACTGCCCATATGCAACTCAGTTGTGCATGCCCTTGAGTCCGCGGGCAAATGCTCAAACGAACTAAATGTAAACAGTTGTGACATCACGATCATTGGCAGCAGTTTATTGTTGTGAAGTATTCCATAGTCTTCATCCAACAGACTGTCAAATTTTTCTGTTTATCAGTTCTTACGAGACAAAACTACAAAAATTTTGCTGAAGGCTGAAACAATGAAAAATTCCCAGAATTTAAAAAAAATTACAGCGTTTTTCCCGGTTTTCTCCCAGATGAAAAAATTCCTGGGTTTTTTCTCGAGCATATACACCCTGTATTAGTATCTGCACAAGAATGACAATACAAAATCTGAAAGAATTATTTTATATTTACACTTTATGGAATATGGAAAATTTCATACTTTTCCTAACGAAGAACACAAATATTCCATTCAGTTTTTTTTCGTGACTACCATTGCAATAGTGAATCAGCCACTGTGCAATAAGGATGGAAGTGCAGTATTCTATATTACTTCATAATTAGACGAAAGTCAAAACGCAAAGCACAAAGTGATCCACCTTCTACATATCAGTCTTCTTAATACTTGAATGACAGGTCTTTCCTTTTAATTTCTGTGGTGGATATAATTTTCCGAGGGTGCTCTTTAAAGATGTTACATTAAGAATTTTGCTTATTCCATAATAAAATACAAAAGATCATGAAGAGTCTAATAATATCTGTTTCTCCAAATTAAATGTCTAGCATTGACTTGCATTACTCAGAATTTCAAAATTTACGACATTGTTGCAGTAAGTGAAATCAAGTTCTTAACCATGTAAGAAGAGTAACTAACAAAAAACTATATGCTGAACAAAAGGTGACCACCTAGTTACTTACTACTCAAACAATGAAAACTGTAGCACGATAAAGAGTAACAGTTCTTGGAAATGATAGTTATTTCTGTGATACTGTAGTTATGATAGGGGTGTGAAAGAGGAAAACAATAGCAGAAAACGGCGTAGAACAATGTGCATGCAATATGAGAGGGGAAAGTCACAGTTCTGTGCTGAGATATTCAAAAGGTTAAAGAAAGGGCAAGGAAGCAGTAACAAACTGTGACAGCATAAAGTTAATTTGACTCTGCAAAGATTAATCTTTGTTGTCACAGATCACTGTTAATCCTAATTCTTTTCATGCACATTGTGTATCTTGACCTGAAGTTCTGCCTCGTGAATAAGCATCACAATGTATTTCATAAAATTGACACACACACTGTAAAACAAACACACGAGTTTGAATAGCTTTAAACAATGTACTATTATTTAATGATAGTTATTTCTGTGATACTGTAGTTATGATAGGGGTGTGAAAGAGGAAAACAATAGCAGAAAACGGCGTAGAACAATGTGCATGCAATATGAGAGGGGAAAGTCACAGTTCTGTGCTGAGATATTCAAAAGGTTAAAGAAAGGGCAAGGAAGCAGTAACAAACTGTGACAGCATAAAGTTAATTTGACTCTGCAAAGATTAATCTTTGTTGTCACAGATCACTGTTAATCCTAATTCTTTTCATGCACATTGTGTATCTTGACCTGAAGTTCTGCCTCGTGAATAAGCATCACAATGTATTTCATAAAATTGACACACACACTGTAAAACAAACACACGAGTTTGAATAGCTTTAAACAATGTACTATTATTTAACAATAAAATTGTGTGAATTAAAAAATGGGAACATTATTCCAGAAGGGTCCAATACCTTGATACAAATAACTGCACCTTCTGGTCACTATAATTAGTTACTTTGGAATACTGTGATTCAGCAGATAGACCAACTATCAGCAGAATAGAGTTAGAATATATTTTACTTTAGTGAAGGCAGTAATGTCAAGCATATATTTGTTAAGAGACTTGCTCTAGACAGGGACAGCATGAAGTCATGCTAAATATTAGAATAGATGGGGGGAAAACCAAAAGATACATGGAATTCATAGTAATAGAGTATTCTCAAGTAGTTATCACATTAATGTAAACAGCTGGAGACCATGAAGATAGCACAAACTTTAAGACATATTACCTTCCACGGAGAAGTAACGGGATTTAATCTTGGTTTCCGACGGCTAAAAGACTCTCTTACTTCTTCTATACCAGCTTCACGGCATTTTTCCCGCCACAGAAGATTGTCTTCTGCTAAGAACCGCCAACTGCGACACGTTTGTGCGGCTCTTAGAAGATCACGTGGTTCAAGGAAAGACAATACATACAATGCCAACTGTAAAAAAAAAAAAAAAGAAAAATGGAATAGGTGACATGAAGTAGAGGTTATTTTAACTTGAAAATGATATACTTAACCCTAGGTCAGTTTATTATTCTACTTCACAAAACTAATTCCAAGGACTTCATTATGTTTACTCTACAATGATGGACATTAATGGTCATTATTTATTTATGCATAAGATCAATGTAATAAATAATAATAATAATAATATTTGTCATAACTCTGCCCTCTTGTCTCAACATTTTCAAGGTAATGATAGTTATATATCAACCATTTACCATTAACACCACACTACTTGTACAGACTAAAGTGATGATATAACAAAAATCATACATATTTTAGTATCAAAGGGATTTTCTTCATGAAATAAATATATTCTGACTAAGACGAATTAACAGTTTCTCATAATAATCTGACAGAGGTTAATAAAAAAATAACAGGATTAATGTAAAAATAATCAGCATTTATTTTAATTTATGCAGTCTCTAATTCCTTGAGTTGCATGTAGAGATTTTTCATGGTGAGGAATACACACAGTGGGAGAGAAAAAAATTGATATTTACATTTCAACTCCTCCTATTAGAAGAAATCCTAATGTGTATGATAAAAGCAAAAACTTATTTTCAAACAGCAGTTCATTAAAACTAGGCTTATTGTTGAGTTTCAAAGATACCGACTTCAGGTTTTTACAAGACCTTTCTAAATTTTGAGCACTAACAGAAAAAAATGTAATTTTTCAAATAATGACAACATTCTCCATTAAGCACTATTTGTAATACCACACGTATGTTCAGCACCAGGATTCGAACCATCTTAACCCAGATAGAGTGCCACAGCTCAAGCTGTACGTTAGCGACCTTAAACACGGACACAGGTGGACCAGGATAGTTTAACTGGTTTTACAGTCATACATCTTAACAACAACAACAACAACAACATTATTATACCTAGAAAACCACTAGATGAAAAAACAAACATGATTCAGAGTGTGATCACACTGACCCTCAATTAGTTCTAAAACTACTACTTTAGGCTAATGGAAAAATTAAGAGTATATTTATTCCATCAGAAATTGGTGCAGGAAATGTGATTCAGTGTTTCTCTCTTTAACAGGTAACAATGGGTACTGACAGGCTGGAGTCCCAAGTTATTAGTCATCATCCAACTGGTAACCTGTTACATGTGGTATATCACAAGGTTCCATCTTTGGGTGTTTATTTTTTCTTGTGTGTGTTATTACCCTTCATTTGTAATATTAACAGATGCTTAATTTGTTTCTTTTGCAGATATTGGTAACACAAACACTGCAATAAATATGAAACCACCACAGTTTTAGAACAATTCATTAACACAATTTTCCATGCACATTAATAAATGGATCCTCCTCGCTAATACATTGTCACTAATTTTTTTTTTTTTTTTTTAAAGGCACACTATATGCAATCTATAACTTTTAAAGACATTCTCAACCCTTAAGTGATTTAGTGGAATCATGGAAAACCCAAATCAGGCTGGCTAGATGTAGGTTTGAACTGTCATCCTCCCGAAGGCAAATACAGTGTTTTGTGTTGTTTTAGGGTGCAAAAACAACTAGGGTCATACGTGCATATGTCAAAACTATAGAACACAAAGACAGACAGGAGTTAAAAATGACTACATGTCAATTCTATCCATGTAAAAGAAGACAGCTAAAAACAGGTACGTGGAGATAGGTCTTAAAATACACCATAGAGAAACAGAGGTCCCGAACTAAAAAATATTCTGCACCATATTGCAATGACAGATAAAAAGTAGAATGCAGTCGACACCATGTGCGTCGTTCACTAAAATGGCTGGTAACTCAGATGGCAAAACCAAACATAAAAATTTTAAAACAGACATTCCACCAGGAAATGGCGGACAATTAAAAGTTGGGAGGACCAGTGGCGATACCAAAATGACACCATCGCCTGACAGACAGCAACACAGAGACCGGAGGGAATATAAGAACTAATGGGCTATGGTACAAGGTCTGCAGCCTGGGCAGCAAGATCAGCAGTCTAGTTTCCTGACAGACTGACATGACCAGTAACCCACATAAACACACAGTGGCTCCATCAAGAGTAAGTAAGTGACAGTTTTCCTGGACCCATTGCACTACGGAATGGGTGGTGTACAGTGCACAGGGGCTTTGAAAGGCGCTGAGAGTGTCTGAGCAGAGGACACAAGTTAAAAGGCTGTGTCGCTGGATGTACCCCGTAACCTGATATGGGGTGAAGAACTGCTGTAAATACTAAGCAGTGCGCTGGAAGCCAATACCGAAAAATGTCAGCGCCAATGATGAAGGCACACCCGACACCAAGGTCAAACCAAGAGCCATCAGTGTACACAAAGGTACTATTGTGAAGTAACATGCAAAGGTTGTGAAACATAAGGCAATAGGGGAAGATTGGAGTAGTCTCCTTAGAAAGCGAATGAAGACCAAGGCTGAACATGGGCCATCGCACAAAGTGAAGGTGGTAAAGGGTTCACACCCACCAGGAAATTTGCATGTAGCTGGGTCAATCCAAATGAAGCGGTCAAATAAAAATTAAGTTGGTTGCTTCACAATTTTTAAATATTTTAATTTTTTTATATGTGATTGCCCTATAATTGGGAAGTTCAAAACAGTTTTTAAAAAAAATTGCCTTTCACCCTTACTGAATGGCAGCCATTTTCATTTGTATGAGCGCGATGGCATTTCTGTTTAGAGACGTTAGCAAAAATATGAATATCTCTGCACTGGGTTAAGTTACAACATTGCAATTGACATTGTTTTTAGAAAAGTGTCCTCTACAACATTGACTATAACAGAAAATACCCTAAATTCAAAAATAACCAATCAAAATGACCTCCAAAATTAGGTATCTAAATTTTCAAAAATCCACTTTTTAGGCCCAAAACTGAAAAACAAGGAGTGATTTATGAGAGAATATTTTTTCCTATTGTTAGATATCATACACTACTAGCCTCATATAGAGCAAGAACACTTACAAATGTTTTCCTAATTTATGAATTTTTGAAATTTTGAAATTTGAAAACTTTCATTTTTTGAAGTTTGGGGTTAGTTATCTCAGGTGGGACTGAATAAAAAATATGATTTTTGCACAGTTTGTACACCTATATGATAGCAACATACTGTAAAAAAACTTCCTGGCAGATTAAAACTGTGTGCCCGACCGAGACTCGAACTCGGGACCTTTGCCTTTCGCGGGCAAGTGCTCTACCAACTGAGCTACCGAAGCACGACTCACGCCCGGTACTCACAGCTTTACTTCTGCCAGTACCTCGTCTCCTACCTTCCAAACTTTACAGAAGCTCTCCTGCGAACCTTGCAGAACTAGCACTCCTGAAAGAAGTTCTGCAAGGTTCGCAGGAGAGCTTCTGTAAAGTTTGGAAGGTAGGAGACGAGGTACTGGCAGAAGTAAAGCTGTGAGTACCGGGCGTGAGTCGTGCTTCGGTAGCTCAGTTGGTAGAGCACTTGCCCGCGAAAGGCAAAGGTCCCGAGTTCGAGTCTCGGTCGGGCACACAGTTTTAATCTGCCAGGAAGTTTCGTATCAGCGCACACTCCGCTGCAGAGTGAAAATCTCATTCTGGAAACATCCCCCAGGCTGTGGCTAAGCCATGTCTCCGCAATATCCTTTCTTTCAGGAGTGCTAGTTCTGCAAGGTTCGCAGGAGAGCTTCTGTAAAGTTTGGAAGGTAGGAGACGAGGTACTGGCAGAAGTAAAGCTGTGAGTACCGGGCGTGAGTCGTGCTTCGGTAGCTCAGTTGGTAGAGCACTTGCCCGCGAAAGGCAAAGGTCCCGAGTTCGAGTCTCGGTCGGGCACACAGTTTTAATCTGCCAGGAAGTTTCGTATCAGCGCACACTCCGCTGCAGAGTGAAAATCTCATACTGTAAAAATTTCAACATTGATATCTGACTGAACAAAGGTATGAATTTTTGAAAATGAGGAGATAATTCACATTACTCTACAACTGATCTTGTGGCTGTTGCCTATTCATGTGTGATATTGAAGGGATATAATCGATTATTATTTAAGTAAGGTACTGAATTATACACAAAAGGTGGAAACACAACTAAAATTAACATTTATATTATTTTGACATACTTAAAATAAATTTTTCAATTAGCATCCTTTGAGATGCGACTGTTCCTAAACATGGTGGTGAATGTTAAGAATACTTATTTCTTCCGACAGCTCCTATGACATATAATAAGACCTCCCAGTTGCTGTGATAAGTTCAAGCACTGACAGTTTCCTTAAAATATTTTTCATTGGTATCCAAACTTTGGCACAAGTAGATTTCTTGAATGATGTTCTTGGGCCAGCAGGGAGGAAAAAAAAAAAAAAAACCATTGTTTTCTAAGCTTATCCTTTCAACCTCTGCAAGACACCACTGTCCATCATACACACACACCACTACGTCATTCAATGTTAAAGACAGAGATGTAATTTTACTGAAACAATGATCCTCATAAATTTCGGTTTCTGATGCTACATAGCATCAAGAGTTTTCTGCAATGTCAAGGAATTTATGGAAATGCCATTTTCCTTTTATTGCTATATAATTTTCAAATCTGGTTTGAAGTGTTGTTTTCATATGCAGAACCACTTCTTGATCAGAAAATAAGTAGTGCCTTTAATATTATCCTTGCAAAAGACATACATGTCCTGTACTGTGAGAATTTGGTCTGTGGTTGGTCTTTGTAGGCTGGCTTTAATTACTTCATGTTTTGTTGTACTTCCTACTCCATGACATGCATTTTTGCCATGGCAAGATGCAAAAGTGTCATTCAGCCTCCCACTCAAAGTCTACTTTGTGGCTGCAAAGATTTGAAAAATTCTTTTTGTTCTTATACTGACTATTACTTCCATATAAAAAGTATATCAGCTTCTCACATTGGGAAAATTTTCTTTTATGTAATTTATTACATACTTTTGAAACATGTACAGCCAAAGTGTTATGCTCAAAGTAGTCGCTAAGAATGCAAATTGAACAACTGCAAACTTCATCTTTCTCATCTTTAAAGTAGAGACTAAATGGATGTACTGTTGCCTGGTCATTGACCCAGTGATACCCTTGTATTGCATCCTGAATCACAAATGTAAAATTTTCTGCAGAATCAGCTAGCACTATTCATTCAGTTTCATGAAGTTGTGCTTTTTTGTCTTTCAAAAACTTACTTTGGATTTTAGAAACATGGTGGTGGCTTTTGAGTTTTTGTAAGTTATCAATTAAAGATTTCAAGTACTTTTCCTGAGATGTAACCACTTATATGATTTCTGCCCTCTCAGTTGTGACCCACTGTTTGAAGGTAATACTGTCTGGCATTTCCTCATATTCATGAAACAATTCAATAACAGTTTCCTTACCAGGGAATTTATTACACAAACTCACCATGCAGTCATAACTGTTAAGTGTCACAGATCATCAAATCTAGTAACTCTTTGTAGTTGAGATCACTGAGTTTTGCACCTGCAATCATCAGTTTGACATTTTGATGATATAAACCAACACGTAAGGAGTGTGTCCCTGAGGATCCAAACAAAATGCACCACTTAGGGCAGAGGTCACAAAATTTTGACCTTCAATTTTGCATTCAGGATGAGAATTTTTGAACGCTACATAAAGTTCATTTAAATTGGACAGCACTAGTTGTTTCCGCTTTGTTACTTTAACTCTATTTGTAACAACTCTTTTGCTATTTTTGCAACCTGGGCACATTCGACTGTTTTCGTCTTCTTCAAAAAACTGCTGGATCTTTTTAATTGTTTCTTCACTTATACCTACTCCTACTACTACTTTCCTAAAACTGGAAGAACATCTTGCTCATTCACTAATTTACCAGTTAGTTGAACCAATCGATGAGATATGTTGAATTCATGAACTATTTTTTATCTTGACCATGAGTCAGGCAGCACACTTAAAATTTTAACTTTTTCCTCTTTAGATGTCACTGAACATTTAATTTCTCTATGAACCTCAAATATTCAGTGTCAGATGATACTGGTGGTAAGATTTCTTCTTCTTCTTCTTCAGAAATAATGTTGATATCTTTATTACTACAGCACGATTCCAAGTCTTTTCTAATTTTGTCTGAAGTTTGTTGTACCTTATTTTCAATAGCTGCTTTTATTCTTCTGCTACTTAATTTTATTATTTTTGAAGCAGGCGATACATATAACTTACAAAAAGCAAAATCCAATATGCTAACAGCTTCCTCATTAGGAATATAAATGTCATTAACAAGGTTAAATGATTCTGGTTCTGGATTCACAACAAATATTTTTGAGTAACAAGTTGGGCACAGGGAATTTCCAGGAATCACATTACGTTTCACTTGGGAAGCTGTTTCACTCTCACATAACAAGAACAAATGTTCAAAATTCCCTTAAACCTTTTAAGTGGATTACAGCACTTTCTTCCAAATATTTCTTCTCATGATACTACACCCCCCCCCCCCCCCCCCTGGCAGAAAGGTGGAAGGAGTATATAGAGGGTCTATACAAGGGCGATGTACTTGAGGACAATATTATGGAAACTGAGGATGAAGATGAAATGGGAGATATGGTACTGCGTGGAGAGATTGACAGAGCACTGAAAGACCTAAGTTGAAACAAGGCCCCGGGAGTAGACAACATTCCATTAGAACTACTGACAGCCTTGGGAGAGCCAGTCCTGACAAAACTCTACCATCTGGTGAACAAGATGTATGAGATGGGCGAAATACCCTCAGACTTCAAGAAGAATATAATAATTCCAATCCCAAGGAAAGCAGGCATTGACAGAAGTGAAAATTACTTAACTATCAGTTTAATAAGCCACGGCTGCAAAATACTAAAGCGAATCCTTTACAGACGAATGGAAAAACTGGTAGAAGCTGACCTTGGGGAAGATCAGTTTGGATTCCGTAGAAATATTGGAACACATGAGGCAATACTAACCCTACGACTTATCTTAGAAGAAAGATTAAGGAAAGGCAAATCTACGTCTCTAGCATTTGTAGACTCAGAGAAAGTGTTTGACAATGTTGACTGGAATACTCTCTTTCAAATTCTAAAGGTGGCAGGGGTAAAATACATGGAGCGAAAGGCTATTTACAATTTGTACAGAAGCCAGATGGCAGTTATAAGAGTCGAGGGGCATGAAAGGGAAGCAGTGGTTGGGAAGGGAGTGAGACAGGGTTGTAGCCTATCCCTGATGTTATTCAATGTGTATATTGAGCAAGCAGTAAAGGAAACAAAAGAAAAATTTGGAGTAGGAATTAAAATCCATGGAGAAGAAATAAAAACTTGGAGGTTTGCCGATGACATTGTAATTCTGTCAGAAACAGCAAAGGACTTGGAAGAGCAGTTGAACGGAATGGACAGTGTCTTAAAAGGAGGGTATAAGATGAACATCAACAAAATCAAAATAATGGAATGTAGTTGAGGGAATTAGATTAGGAAATGAGACACTTAAAGTAGTAAAGGAGTTTTGTTATTTGGGGAGAAAAATAACTGATGATGGTTGAAGTAGAGAGGATATAAAATGTAGACTGGCAATGGCAAGGAAAGCATTTCTGAAGAAGAGAAATTTGTTAACATCGAGTATATAGATAAGTGTGAGGAAGTCGTTTCTGAAAGTATTTGTATGGAGTGTAGCCATGTATGGAAGTGAAACGTGGACGATAAATAGTTTGGACAGGAAGAAAACAGAAGCTTCTGAAATGTGGTGCTACACAAGAATGCTGAATATTAGATGGGTAGATCACATAACTAATGAAAAGGTATTGAATAGAATTGGGCAGAAGAGGAGCTTGTGGCACAACTTGACTAGAAGAAGGGATCGGTTGGTAGGACATGTTGTAAGGCATCAAGGGATGACCAATTTAGTATTGGAGGGCAGTGTGGAGGGTAAAAATCGTAGAGGGAGACGAAGAGATGAATACACTAAAGCAGATTCAGAAGGATGTAGGTTGCAATAGGTATTGGGACATGAATAAGCTTGCACAGGATAGGGTAGCATGGAGAGCTCCATCAAACCAGTCCCAGGATTGAAGACAACAACAACAACATCAACAACAACATGATACTCACACACTGATGTTACAGAAGAACTTACTCGAAATTTAAACAAAATTCGTCTAACTCCATCAAAGTTATTGACATTTTTGAAGTTTTTTGAAACTGAACCATAAACTGTATTGTGACACACTTCACTTGCTATCTCTCCAACAGAGCACTGTTCATCCTTGTTATTGCATTCCAGTTAATCTCTCAAAATTAATTACAAATTACACACAGAACAAAGCACATAACACATTCTACACTCTCGATGAAGTATGTACATCCACTCTAACAGAGGTTTCAGAACGAACTGACTACAACGGTGCCACACCCAGCAATAATGTACTTCTTCACTGACAAACCTATACGTAAATGGGCATTTGTATTACCATATAACAAAAGCAAAAGCTCCTATTGTTTAATATTCCATTACTAAAAATAAACTGAACAAATATTGGGTGATAGTGTTAACTAAATATATGTCACAATTAAATTTATTACAATGAAACAATAAACCATTTAAACAGGCAACAGCCATAAGACCAGTTGTAGAGTAATGTGAATTATCTCCTCATTTTCAAAAATTCATATCTTTGTTCACAGTCAGATATCAATGTTAAAATTTTTACAGTATGTTGCTATCATATAGGTGTACAAACTGTGCAAAAATAATATTTTTATATTCAGTCCCAACTGAGACAACTAACCTCAAACTTTACAAAAAATGAAAGTTTTCAAATTTCAAAAATTCATAAAAAATTAAGGAAATATTTGTAAGTGTTCTTGCTCTTTATGAGGCTAGTATTGTACGATATCTAACTAAAAAATAAAAAAAAAGTCTCTCATAAATCATTCCTTGTTTGTTATTTTTGGGTCTAAAAAGCGGATTTATGAAAATTTGGATACCAAAATTTGGAGGTCATTTAAACTGGTTATTTTTGAATTTAGGATATTTTGTGTAATAGTCAATGTTGTAGAGGACACTTTTCTAAAAACAATAATGTCAATAGCAATGTTGTAAATTAACCCAGCGCAGGGATATTCAAATTTTCACTAATGTCTCCAGACTGAAAAATTGTCGCCGTGCCTACGAATAAAAACGGCCGCCATCCAGTAAAGGTGCAAGATAAATTATTTTAAAATACTGTTTTGAACTTCTGAAATATAGCACAATCACATATAAAAAAATTAAAATATTTAAAAATAGTCAAGCAACCAACACTGAACCACTTCGTATGGATTGACCCAGCTTGAAGTTAAACTGCTGGAGCAAGAGCTGAAAGCAAACTCCAGGATGTAACAGAGAAGAGGGATGCGCCCCTTACTGGAGATCAAAGGAGTCATTGAAGAAGAAGGCACAAGATGGGTGGCCACACATGGCAGACAAACGACTTGCATACCTGCTGAGGTGGTCACGGCAGTAATACAGTGGTAGTTTCGCAGCTTTGGCATACAAACACTCAACCACGCTAGTGTAAAAAGCACCAGTGGCCAAATGGATACCATGATGGTGGATACGGTTGAGATGGTGTAAGAGGGACGGATGTGCAGATGCATAAACAAAGCACCCATAGTCTAGTTTCGAACGGACAAGGGACCAGTACAAACTGAGGGTGGTTTGATCTGCTCCCCAGGAAGTACCATTGAAGCTATTTGGGTATTTACGGGCTGCATACTGCAGGCTGCCAGGTAAAACACATAGGAGGACCAAGAGTGTTTCCTATTGAGCATGAGCCCCACAAATTTCATAGCTTCAATGAATAGAAGAGCAACCGGCCCAAGATGTAAAGGTGGTGGGAGAAACAAACTATGCCACCAGAAATTCTTTGAACAGTTTTGTCAGTGGAAAAACGAAAGCCACTGTCAATGCCCACAAGTAAAGACAATTGAGACATCACTGAAGACACCATTCAATGAGACAGATCCATGGAGAACTGCAATAGATGGCAATATCGTCAACAAAAAGGGAGCCAGAGATGGCCGGCAGGGGAGACAACGTTATACGATTATGGCGACAGCAAAGAGGATGAGGCTTAGGACGGAACTCTGAGGCACACAGTTTTCCCGGATAAAGGTGTTCGGCAAGGCAGAACCGACATGGACCTTGAAAACTCTTGTCTTTTAAAAATTCCTCAAGGAATTTGGGCAGGCGGCCAAAGAAGCCCCACGTGTAGAGAGTACAGAGGAGACCAGTCCTCCTGCAGGTGTTGTAGGCTTTCTCAAAATCAAAAAACATGGCCACAGTCTGGGATTTCCACAGAAAATCATTCACAGCATGTGTGGACAAAGTGACAAGATGGTCAACCACAGAATGGCACACTAAATCCACACTGTGCAGTGGTTAGTCAATTGTGAGACTCGAGCCACCACACCAGCCAGGCATGAATCATACATTCTATCACCTTGCAAAAACAGCTGGTGAGAGATATTGGTTGGTAGCTACAAGGAAGGCTTAGGTGTGGGTATGACAGGCTTCATGGCTGCGCGGGATTAGCTTAGCGGTCTAAGGTGCTGCAGTCACGGACTGTGTGGCTAGTCTTCGTGGAGGTTCGAGTCCTCCCTCGGGCATGGATGTGTGTGTGTCCTTAGGATAATTTAGGTTAAGTAGTGTGTAAGCTTAGGGACTGATGACCTTAGCAGTTAAGTCCCATAAGATTTCACACACATTTGAACATTTTGAGTGGCTTCACACCAGCGTTGAGGAAACCTACCCTCTCCCCAGATGCGGTTGTACGTATTAAGCAGAAAGTGCTTGCCCGTAACAGAAAGGTGCTGCAAAATCTGAATGTGAACAGTGTGTAGCCCTGGGGTGGAGGATTGGGATGAAGTGAGATCATCATCATCATCATCATCATCATCATCATCATCATCATCATCCTTCTTGTTCTTCTTCTTCTTCTTCTTCTTCTTCTTCTTCATGGCACCACAGTCCAGGATGAAGCTTGGCCTTCCCAACAAGCTTCCATCATACATCTCGATCACATGCTATCCTCCTCGAGTTTCCGCATCTGAGCTTCCGCAGGTGATCTTCCACTCCATCCAGCCATCTTGCTCCAGGTCGACCTCTCCCTCTTAGTCCTCTTGGATTACCAAAGAGAATCTTCATCACCTCAGTCTCCTCCATTCTTGCCACATGACCTGCCCATCTTATCCTTCCTGATCATATGATTTTTGTTACAGGAGCACTGGCATTTATAGTGTACAATTCTGCATTTTACCTTTTTCTCCATTGTTCTCTGTCATACACAGCGCCAATTCTCAAAACTTTCCTCTCAAATCTGCCGAGCAGCCTTGCATTGGTTTCCGTCAAGGGCCATATTTCCAAAGCGTAAGTCAGAACTGGTCTAACAAGGGTTTTATAAACAGTGAATTTTGTTGGGTGTCTGAAGAGTCTTGGCCGGAATAAATTACTCAAGGCAGAATATGCCTTATTTGCTGATGTCAGCCTAATCCTAATTTCAGTTGATATGTCCTTGAAGCAAGTGACTGTGGAACCAATACACTTGAAGCTATCAACTCTTTCAAATGTGTACCCATTCACGCTGAAAGTTGACAGCATAGTGGGTTGATATGCTTTTCCACAGGCCCTGTATTTAGTTTTATCTTCATTTATCATAAGACCCATCTTCTCACTTGCTTGACTTAAGGCTGTAAAAGCTTCTTTCAGTGCTGGTACTGTCCATGTTATGATGTCTACGTGATCTGCATACGCTAAAATCTGCACTGACTTGTACAAGATGGTGCCCCTGGTCTGTATGCCTGCTTCCCTAATCACCTTCTCGAGTGCTACATTAAATAACAAGCATGCTAATGTATCTCCTTGACATAGCCGATTTTTTTTATTTCCAGGGGGTCTGAGTAATTTCCTCAAACTCAAATGTAGCTTCTTACTTCAGACATCATCATTTTAATCATTCTCAGGAGCTTTCCATGTATCCCCATCTCCTGTTAGACATTGTAACGTCTAGAGCAACAAAAACAATATATTATGTAGTAATTAGAGAATTAGATGTATCATATTGTGTCGTTGTATAAAATTATGTTTTTTTTTTATTATTTATTTCTGAAAACGTCTGCGTCGGCGAGTAATAAAACCGACACAGAAGATAAATGTTAAACAGAGATTAAAAAAGGAACTAGTATATAATACGTGTTGAATATGAATGTCTTTGTCGTCTTAATTTGGAAGTTGTGCGAGTAAGATCTCCTGTTGTTGTCGTAGAGAACGCCAATGTAGCATTCTTTTGTCGAGACTAAGCAATGTACGCCATTACGTGTGAATTCACAAAGGTCTGTAATCACTGAGATATTTAAAGGTTTTAATAGAGGTGTTTAAATGAAAACTTGTATTATTTATTGTTAAGCTTGCTTGCATATTATCCCATCCTGTTGAGACATTTTTCAGTTATATAAATATTATCTGTGGTGCTGAGCTGCGTGGAGAACGAAGAGCCGCTGCCGCGGCGTATTTAAACGACTTACAATATAGTCGAGCATACCGCAAGGAAGCGGTAAAATAATAGTAAAATAATATTATTTCTTTTAGCTCCCAGACTGGCAGTGAAGATCAGCAGATTTTATGATGTGTTGCAGATTGACGCGGGCTGCTGATAGGATATAATTTACAGTGCAAATAATTTAATGTACCTTCAGAATCTGATAGTAATCTTGCTGTGCTCCGTTCTGATCTGGCAAACTTTATAGTGACAACGTATTTTTTAATGAGAGTCTCATGTTCTTGGGCTAGTCGTGGTATGAAATAGCATTTTAACGAGAAATAAAATCCACTGCGAACTTGTGTTTTTGAACGATCACACGGACTGTAACATCAGTGCTCATAACAAAGTAATTTCAACTTTTAATCACTATGAAGTAGGGAAGATATATTGATTCTTAGCATGAGTTGCAGTTACGAAAAATCGTTCCTTAAATTGTAGGCCAGATACAGAACAATAAGACTTCCATATATACATTTTATTCCGCTAAAGGGTAATGATGATAAGGAAATTCAAGCACAGCATTGCTAAAAGTATTTCACGTAACTCTTTTCGTAAATGTGTTGTTACAAAGAGAATAAATAAACCAAAGAGCAACAATTTTACAATCCGCGAGAGAGTTGGATGTGAAACTGTCGCCCAAAAACGCGGGGCCCGAATTTGCAGTGGCCACAAATATAAAATTTTATGTATTTTTCTTTCAGTGTTGATTGTTATGTATGTGTAGATATATATGTATTTAGTGATAAATGTATGTATGTATATCATGATCAATGCTATGTTTTAATGAATGTGTAAATACTCTTTCATGACAAACCGTACTACTGCAAACGAGTCTGAGAAGACGATCCTGATAGTACTGAGAAGCTGTAACGACTACGTAATCCGGGGGCAGCCGAACCCCGAGATAAGATAAACTAAAGGTAAGACTACAGTGTAGTTGTCCTGTTTGTAGAAGTCGAGCTCCAGTGAAGTGATCTCATTTCGCTAGTGGTGTGCATATTGTGCGTAGTTTGATGTTAGTGTTTGTGACAGGACAAAGTTGATGGTAGATAGTAAATTGTAGTGTGCAGTTAGTGTAGATAAATTAACGTATTTTGTGTGCAAGGGGCAAAACTGTCAGACTTTGTGGTTTAGTAAGCAATTTATGAATATGGTTAAGTTGCGTAGTCAACGTCCGAGCAATATGGATACTGAGGAACAACAATTAGTTAGTGCAGGAAATGTGGAACCGGGTACCTCAAGTAGTACTAGTACTCTCTTTGAGGATATAACATGTGAGAATGTGGGGGCAGGGGCACAGGAAGTGGTGCCACCGCCCATTAGTCCTCAAGGGGATGTAGAGAAAGAAGTTGTACCACCACCAGAAAAGCAGGAACCAGAGAGTGGTGATCTGCCTGGTGGGTATTCGCTTCAGGCTATATTAGAGCTCGTGCTGAATTACCAGGCAGAATTTGCGCAACAGCAAGTCGAGCGAGACCGCCAGAAAGCTGAGCGAGATCGTAGGCTAGCAGAAAATTTACTTGCCCAGCAAGCTGAGCGAGATCGCCAGTTAACAGAAAGTTTCCTTGCCCAGCAAGCTGAGCGAGATCGCCGGCAAGCTGAGCGGGACCAGCAACTTGTGCAATCGTTAGAAAACATGAAAAAAGAGATTGCAGATATGAAACAGAATTATGAGTCGATACCTAAGGCCGTGCAGGAGCTGACTGAACAGGTCAACAACCTGCAAGTAGCAAACACTAACAGGGTAGACGAAATAGGTGTATTAGCCAATCGAGTAGAAAAGCTAGAAACAGATTCCACGCAGCTTGTAGAGCAGAAGTGGAACGAACAAGCAACTAAAATTGAAACAGAATTCAACTCATGGCTAGAAGTGAAGGAGTGTGAGATTGACAAGAACATTAATTCCAAAGTACAAGCAGCCATAGCAAATAGAGGATCCGAATCGTTCAGTACCGCAGTGAATAGTCAGGTACAGAACGACGTGCAAACCATCAAACAAATACTCAGTGAGGATATTCCGCAGTGGCAAGTGAATATGAACAAACGGATATCCGACCTGGAGAAGGGTTTAGCACAAAGCAGAAAACATTTGGAACAGGAACCTCTGTCGCCAACAGCCCATGGTTTTGGCAACGCACAAACTTATACGCGATACAACAATGGGGAATCTGCAGTCGATAATGCGAAGAGCTGTAGCTTCGGTTCGGAGCACACAGCATATGTCCAAGGAGCAAAACCATGTAGTTCAAAAATATTAGTGGAAGAAAGTTTAATCAAAAATAGACAATTTCAAACGTTTACTACTGAACGGAAATCAGTACACCCAGTAGTATTCATAAAAAGCTTTAAAAATATCTTGCCCAGTGTGTGGAACGAAACACAGAAAATTCAATACGTAATGTCGTACATTCAAGGTGACGCAGCGTTGTGGGCTACAGAAGTAGCAGACAGCTGCATGACATATGAACAGTTCGAAAGGGCATTTCTATCGAAATATTGGTCGCCTTGTATACAAGAGCGGCTAAGAAAAGAAGTATATAATCCCGAACCGTACTCACCTCGTCTGGGGAATTTGAGACGGTATTTTGAAAAATATATAAACAAAACACGCTACTGGGACGAGCCTATATCACCAAGAGACATAATAAGACTACTAAAATCACATTTACCCATTCATATCAAAGAGAAATTAATACACGTACCAGAAAGCGATATGGAAAACTTGCTGTCTGTTCTAGATTCTATAGACTTGATACAGGAAGACGCAAAATCAGCGTGTGATCACTCGCGGAATAATGGGTCAGGATGTAAACATGACAGAAATAGTAGTGCACAAAACCACAACCATGGAAATGGTGGGGGTGGTAACAAGCGGCAAGAACATTCGCAAAATGGTAGTAATGGTAGAGGCCAGAACGGGTATGGACAAACAACCTATAACAAAAGGCGTCGATTTGACGACCGGTACGAATCTGGAATGTCAGGGACCAACCGCGGGAAAAATGCGCGAGGTCAGTGGCAGAGCAATTATAGTGATAGTAATCGAAATTGGCACCAAAATCAGCGAAGAAGCCCAGAGCGACAGGGTAATGACCGGTATGACAACAATAGACCACCGCCGCAAAACGCGCCTATTGCGCAGCCGTGGCGGCCGACAAATCAGAGTGTACATATAGTGGAGGTCGCGGACAATAGCCTTCCAAGTACTTCACAAGTAACTAATTCAACAAACTAGAATCGGCCTCGATATGCTCTCCATCGATGGCCGAGGGATGGAGTGAGAGCAACACGAGTGATAATAATATACCTGGGATACGTATGCTGCGATACAACGATGGTGTCAGTATGGATAAAGATCTACTGAACGAACCACACGAATGTAAGAAAGATAATAACGAAAATGTGCAAGCTATTATCGAAGCGAAAATCAATGATGTTGCAGTGAATATAATCATCGACACAGGTGCCTCAGTAAGTGTAATGAGTATGGAGTTATTTAAGGCACTGGGAAAAGGACATAGCATTCCGACTTTCCCGGTTAATAATTGTAAGGTGTCTGGAGCCATTGGTGCACAGAGCCAATCAGTTAAGTACCAGGTGCAGGTGGAGATTTGTAAGGAGGGCGAAGCCATAGTGAGCTCGTTCCTCGTGGTTAAAGGATTGAAGGTGGCCTGCATTCTGGGAGTAGATTTTCTCCGTGAGAGGGATGCATTGGTCGACCTCTCCTTGGGGAAATTAAGCATAGTTAATAGGGGTAGGAGGATTGAGTTATCTATGATGAAATCGAAGGAGGTACTTGTGCCGTGTTGTAATCGAATCAATATCAAGGGTAGGAACCCTTGGGTACTACACCTTGATGATTTGTCACATGCAGCAGACCTCTATTACCCGAATTTAGAGGATCGAAATTTTGAAACAAATGTTGAGGCATTTCAAACCAAAGTGCAGGAATCTGAAGGTTTAAGCGGTAAACAAAAGCAACAGTTGACGCAGCTGCTATCGGAATACACTATGGTATTTACCGACCGACCAGGAATAGTCAAAGGGTACCACTATCACATAGAGGTGATGCCCCACAAAACATACTGTCGCGCAACTTACTCCATCCCTTGGTCGAGGAGGGAATTAGTAGCTAAAGAGATTCGGAAGATGTTAGAGTGGGATATCATTGAGCCCTCCTTCTCTCCATACAGTAGTCCTCTTGTAGCAGTGGCGAAAGCCAATGGAAAAATCAGGCTAGTGTTAGATGCGAGGGACATTAACAAAATTATCATACCTGTCCGGACTCGCCCTGAGAATTTAGATGAGCAGATACAACGATTTCATGGAGCACAGTACTTGACATCGGTCGATCTGAAAAGTTCATATTGGCAAATTCCCCTTACACCGGAATCCAGGAAGTACACAGCTTTCATATTCGGAGGGCGGAGTTACCAATTCAAGGTACTTCCCTTCGGATTGAATGTGAGTGCTGGAGTGTTTATTACTGCACTAGACACGGTACTGGGTCCAGACTTATTAGAAAAAATCACTGTATATGTTGATGATCTGGTAATCGCTACTGCTACTTGGGACGAACATATGGAATTGTTGCGTAGAGTACTAGAGAGATTTAAGCAAGCAGGTGTGACAGCAAACCTAGAAAAGTCAAAATTTGGACGAAATAAAATTAAATTTTTAGGCCATCTTACTACACCACTTGGTATACGCCCAGACAACAAAAAACTAGAGGCGATCCGAGAATTTCCAAGCCCCCGCACTAAGAGGCAATTGAAAGCGTTTCTTGGGCTCACGTCTTTTTTCAGAAGGTTCGTGCCCAATCAGTTGTTAAATGACGCGTCGCTACTAAATCTGCTACGAAAAAGTGTGCAGTGGGTTTGGACTGACAAATGTCAACAAGCTTTTGAAGCGATTAAAACCGCCCTACTGAATGCAAATATTTTGCAGCACCCAGATCTGTCAAAAGATTTTTGTCTTGCGACGGATTCTTGTTCCTATGGCCTGGGAGCGTGCTTATTTCAGTGGGAGGAAGGAAACGACCCGACAACAATAAAGATTATCGGCTTCGCCAGTAGGACTTTAACTAGCTGCGAGAGAGCCTACTCGGCAACCGAACTGGAAGCACTTGCAGTAGTCTGGGCTGTGAAAAAGTTTAATTATTATTTACAAGGGAAGGAGATTAAAGTGTATAGTGACCACCAGGCGTTAAGTTTTTTGATGTCATGCAAACTATTCCATACCAGACTGAGGAGATGGATGCTTGTCTTACAAGAATACCGGATAAAGATTAGGTACATAAAAGGCCAAGATAACGTAATAGCGGATGCTCTGTCGCGACTGCCGGTAGGATTACCGGATTTAGCAGAAATGTTAGAGCAATCCGCGGAGTATAAAGTGCTGGTAGTGCGTGACAATACTTACATGAAGGATTTTTTATATATATGTAAAAACATGTGCGAATTACAAAGGGCAGATCCGATGTGGAAAAAAATCATTAATAATATTGAAGAGGGTGTTAACAATAGAGATGAGCAAGGTTTTAAAATAGTGAACCATATTTTGTATCATAAACTTAGTACGAAAGAAGACTGCTGGGCAGTATGTATACCTAACCAGTCGGTAAAAGTTATGATATGGCACACGCACTTGGCATGGGGCCATGCAGGGATTGGAAAGTGTGCAGAGATCATGGCGAGATACTGCTACTTTCCCCGTATGAAACACCAGATTCAGGCAACAGTTAGAACTTGCGTGATATGTCAAAACGCAAAACATTATAATAGATCCACTAAGTTTGAGCTACATCCCATAGTTCCACTCAGGCCGCTTCAAATAGTATCTGTGGATGTAGCCGGTCCTTATCCCATGGCCAGAGGAGGTATGAAATATATACTGGCCATGTACGATATTTTTTCCAAATACTTGGCAATTTATTGCATAAAATCAGCTACTGCCAAAACCATGGTCAGGCGGATCAGTCAAGAATACTTGCCTCAAGTGGGAAAACCCGAAGCCATAACGACTGATAATGCTTCTTATTTCACGGGTCGAACTTGGAAAAATTACCTACGGGAACAAAATATACAGCATATTCTGGTATCCCGGTTCCATCCCGAAGCCAGTCTAGTTGAAAGAATATTCAGAGAATTGAATAAGTTCCTTAGAATCTACATAGGGAACCAACATACAAAATGGCCAGGGCTAATACCGAAATTTGTAGAAATACACAATTTAACACCCCATTCAAGTACAGGCTATCCACCGGTAGAGATATTGAAGGGATTTAGTGAGACACCGAATGAATGGCTCATGCCTTTGCCGAGACTACCAGTCAAGGCAGAAACAAGGGAGGAAAAGATGAAAAAGATATGGAACAGACTAACCAGCTGTGCGGCAAAGAGGAAAAGGAAGTACGACCGAGGTGTAACTAACGAACAGAAATATAATGTAGGGGATCTAGTACTTATTCGTAACCACGCTAAATCCTCAGCCACCTTAAAACAGAATAGTAAGTGGCAATTGCTATATTCAGGGCCTTTTGAAGTAATAAGCGTGCCACACGAATGTAGCTATTTGTTAGCACATCCCCATACGGGGAAGATCAAAGGATTGTATCCACGTAAAGATGTGAAGTTATTTATTCAGTGACATATCACATATAAAGAGTAATAGTTGTAAGAAGATTTTAATTGTGTTTTAGAATATAAGTATGTTAGTATTAAGAAAGAACTTTGTGTGTAATGAAACTTGGAGGAAGTGGATTCAGAAAGTAGGCAATAGCTTACACGGGAAAGATTTTGTTTACAGACAATTAGAGCCATTTAAAAATTATAGGCTCATTAAGCAACGAACAATCTTCTTGTTGATAAAGTGAGGATTAATTTCTCGAATCATTATACAAAGGATTAATTTCTTGAACCATTTTCTATGTGTAGTATGTAAGTGCAATTAATGATGCAATCTAATATAGTAAGGTAACTGTTGTAATTGTATTAGGATAAGGAACCCTGAGAGAGAGAGTCTAGACTAGCCAAACATGGACTCTGTAATATGCAACAATTATGTGATGTTTGCTGCCAGTAGTGATATGAGAACGACACTGGAGCATAAGCTAATCAAAAAACAAGCCCGTTCCGTGGAAAATCCGCTTTGTATATAACAATGCTTCAATTGAAGCCTGTGTACTTGGTACACGCCCTTGAATATTCATTACGCGATACGCGAATTAAGTCAACCAATGTGGAACCTACACTGTGGTCATATAGGAAAAATTATTAAAAATAATGCTAGTGCCAAATGAAGTATTTATTGATCAATATGCCCAAGTCAAGCTGTCATGCACATGGTAAAATCTGTTTGATAGATGGGTGATAACCAGGCAAGCTACACTGATAAGAAAATTAAAAATTTTTTACAAAAGGGCTGTATACGCCTAGTAACAATATGAAAAGTGTGTTGTGATAAGGTAAAAACAAATAGACGCCATGTAGATGAGAGTGAGTATGCGAAGAACAGTTAAAAGGTATTAAAAAATAAACTGTGTGCATAAACAATGGAGGAAAGGACGGAATATTGTGTGTAGCAGGGACAGAAAATGACTGTTGTATCTGCACCAATATATAAGTCGATAAGTCTAGTGTTGAGTGACAGACTGTCCTAGTGCAGTGCTCAACGAACAATAGACAGTGTATAAAAACAGTAGTTATTGATCCGTTCGGAGTCGAGTTAAACGAACATCGCTCGACGGGGACATTTAGTATGTGTGTTACGAAACATTTTCACGTGTTGAAAGACGCTCTGGCAGTGTACCAACCGTGGAGTGAGTGAAAATGTGTAGTACAATGTGCGTGTGACGAACCTTGAATACCAGTGTCACAATGCCACAAGAAACCTGTTATCACGCCAAACCATCCTGTGCATACCAGTGAAGCGACGGCTTACTGAACAATAAACGCTTTTAACAAGTTGCATCTTCTTCCACAGCTAGTAATCTGTGTCCTTAAAGACAGTACACCGTTGTGGAATGTTTGTTTCATGCGCTACAACGGGGAGCCATGCGGAGAAGCCGAGACGAGTGCCGTGCCGCCAGCCAGCCGGTCGCGGTAAACCACTGCCACTCGCCGACATCGGCGAATGGTTCGCCGCGATTCGCGACTGCTTGGGCGCCACGTCAGCACGACGTCGCTGTTACTGAGAGCCGGTCGTCGAACCCAGCGGCCGTCGGCACGCGGCGTTCCAGACGACGCTACTCAACAATTGCTTCGCGCCGCCAGCTCCGTACAACATTGTTGTCATTCAAATGAACTATCAAAGATGTGTTTAATGCACTAACATGAATAGGGTTTAGTAGACACGAAATGACGTGACAAACATTTTTTTTTTCTTGAGTTATTCAATACGGACTCAAAGTATTCATTGGTTCAGTGATATATAGATATAATATGTTTTCGTCATGTTAATGGAGTATACTCACATGAATGCTGGACATTTTAAACCAATTGTCGCGAGTAAATGCAAGGACGGTTCATGATACTACTGTAAAAATGTGTAACAAGTGACTTTCATTACAATCCAAAACACAAATATTATATGGGTAACAAAGAGACTAAAGGTTTAACATGCTCTCACAAATAGCCTTTGTTATATGTGAACATTGGATAGAATCTGAACTTTTTGTGATCAAACTGGGTATTAAAACAAACCAGACGAGATGACCATGGCTCCGGCGCAGTTTTCCCAGGTTTTCTGATCGCACGTAGCCCGAATGGGGGAGCCAAATAAATGTAATGACCCTGGGACTAGGTTGACGGTCACCTCGCAAAGTGAAAGAACAGTATAAAAAGTGTAATTAAACCTACAGTGTAAAAGAACTAAAAAGTGTAAAGCGAATGATCCAACCAAGGTAACAGACAATAACCAAACAGACGTTAGTGGCAGCATATTGCCGAACATTTCCAACGTTAGTCAATTGCTGCCAGGGGGCATTGTAACGTCTAGAGCAACAAAAACAATATATTATGTAGTAATTAGAGAATTAGATGTATCATATTGTGTCGTTGTATAAAATTATGTTTTTTTTTTATTATTTATTTCTGAAAACGTCTGCGTCGGCGAGTAATAAAACCGACACAGAAGATAAATGTTAAACAGAGATTAAAAAAGGAACTAGTATATAATACGTGTTGAATATGAATGTCTTTGTCGTCTTAATTTGGAAGTTGTGCGAGTAAGATCTCCTGTTGTTGTCGTAGAGAACGCCAATGTAGCATTCTTTTGTCGAGACTAAGCAATGTACGCCATTACGTGTGAATTCACAAAGGTCTGTAATCACTGAGATATTTAAAGGTTTTAATAGAGGTGTTTAAATGAAAACTTGTATTATTTATTGTTAAGCTTGCTTGCATATTATCCCATCCTGTTGAGACATTTTTCAGTTATATAAATATTATCTGTGGTGCTGAGCTGCGTGGAGAACGAAGAGCCGCTGCCGCGGCGTATTTAAACGACTTACAATATAGTCGAGCATACCGCAAGGAAGCGGTAAAATAATAGTAAAATAATATTATTTCTTTTAGCTCCCAGACTGGCAGTGAAGATCAGCAGATTTTATGATGTGTTGCAGATTGACGCGGGCTGCTGATAGGATATAATTTACAGTGCAAATAATTTAATGTACCTTCAGAATCTGATAGTAATCTTGCTGTGCTCCGTTCTGATCTGGCAAACTTTATAGTGACAACGTATTTTTTAATGAGAGTCTCATGTTCTTGGGCTAGTCGTGGTATGAAATAGCATTTTAACGAGAAATAAAATCCACTGCGAACTTGTGTTTTTGAACGATCACACGGACTGTAACATCAGTGCTCATAACAAAGTAATTTCAACTTTTAATCACTATGAAGTAGGGAAGATATATTGATTCTTAGCATGAGTTGCAGTTACGAAAAATCGTTCCTTAAATTGTAGGCCAGATACAGAACAATAAGACTTCCATATATACATTTTATTCCGCTAAAGTGTAATGATGATAAGGAAATTCAAGCACAGCATTGCTAAAAGTATTTCACGTAACTCTTTTCGTAAATGTGTTGTTACAAAGAGAATAAATAAACCAAAGAGCAACAATTTTACAATCCGCGAGAGAGTTGGACGTGAAAACATGAAACAACTGGTTTCTATTGATGCTGTCATATGCAGCCTTAAAGTCAATAATGAGGTGATGCGTTCCAGTTCTATATTCAACAGTTTTCTCCAAAATTTTGCGCAGGTTGAAAATCTGGTCTATTGTTGACCTTCCTCGTCAAAATCCGCATTGGTATATTCCAATTTCTTTATCCACCTGTGCGAGTAGTCAATCAAAATTAATATTAGATAACACTTTTTACCCCAGGTTCAAGAGGGTGATTCCACAGTGGTTTCTACACTCCATTCGGTAGCCCTTTTTATGTATGGAACATGATATTCTTTCATTCCATTCATCTGGTATCCTTTCCTGTTCCCATATGAGAGTGATAAGTTCAAATAGAGACTGCTCTAATGTTGCTCCTCCACATTTTAACAATTTTGCAGGAATGCTATCAGTGCCGGGGACCTAGTTATTCTTCAGTTTCCTTAAAACTATTTTAACATCCTCTAACCCTAGGCCATCCAGTGGCTGTTCATCATCCAATCCTTGCTCACAATCATTAGAGGTATCCTCTGCTTGCTCTGTCTCTCGATTAATCAGGTCATTAAAGTATCTTCGCCATCTTTCCAGAGTCTGTTTACTCTCACTTATTATGTTTCTTTCTTCATCTCTAATCAAGCTGGTTATTGGAGCAAATTGTCTTCTAACATTATTTACTTTTATAAAGAACTTCCTTGTTTCATTCTTCTTCTTGGACACTCCCATACATTCTATTTCAGCCTTAGTCCATTCCTTTTTTCAGGCTTTGTGTTGTCTTTTCGATCCTCCTATTCTCTTGATAATCCTCTGACAAGCTTCTTGCGCAATTCACCTGTAATGTCTTTTGGTATGCAGTGTTCTTTTCTCCAGTCACTCTCTTACACTCTTCATCAAACCATGTGGGCCTTGTTGATTTTCTCTCCATCCCTAGTGTTTCCTTAGCTGAAATGTCTGTAGCTCTTTAGTCAGCCATTTTTGTTCTATGTCATTACTGTCTCACAGTGTTCCTTGTTCTTGTTCTACAGCCTGAGAAACTTTCCGACAGTACGATTCGTAAGTTTCTGTTAATTGCAGTACTGCAATATTGTACTGTTCTTTTCTAGTATGTCTCTCTTTCTGAGTATTTAATATCCTTGCTCTCATCTTGGCCATTACAGTTTTGAACAGCCAAGAAGTTAGTTTTATGCCTCCAGTCTGTCAGTACATGATCAATTTGATTAATGGTTCAACCATCAAGTGACTTCCACTTGCCCTTGTGTATCTCCTTGTGGGGAAATCTGGTAGATCCCACTATCATATTCCGGGAGCCTGCGAAGATGCTCAATCTTATTCCATTATCATTAGTGGATCCATGTTTACTATGGGCTCCAATTACATGCTGGACAATGTCCTCTCTTCCAAGTTATGCATTAAAATCGCCCAGCACTATCTTGATGTCATTCCCTGGACACTTACCATAAGCTTTATCAAGGGCATCATGGAAATCATGTTTTAGGTCTTCAATAGATTCTTCTGTTGGTGCATGCCCAATAATTATAATATAGTTAAAGAATCTTCCTTTAATTCTAATTACTGAGAGCCTTGGGTTAATGGGTGTAAAATTCATCACCAAATGTTTCAGATCTTTATGAACAAGGAAACCTGTGCCAAACTCGTCTGTTATCACAGCTATAGAATTTATAGCCCTTTTTCTTTTCCAGTACTCCACTCCTTGTCCATCAAATTTCTTGGATGGCAGTAATGCTCTCCTTGAGCTTCCCCTGCTTGTCTAATAACTTCTTTGGAGAGCCTGGGCTATATAAAGATCAAACATTCCAGGTACAAATTCAAAGGTCAGTTTTCAACTTTTTAACCATTCGTTGTCCAAGATCCGTGCCATGTCGTCGTCTATATAATAATCCATCAGGCTTCTGCTCTTTGGGTTTTCATAACTTTACCTTTTTTTGCAGGAAGAGGGTGTTAGCCTCGAGCCCAATCCCCAACTTGGGGGACCAGGATTTGTATTAGGTTTACTCCCCTAGGGAAGCTGGCTTCACTATGCGTCTAGAGCCCCCCTGCTCAATGTTGTGGGACACACTTTGTCTGGCTCCTCAGTTGAGACCAATCTGGCTTGGGTGACCCTGCCAGTAGCTACGCTACTGCCAGCACAGCTCTCAACTTCACGGCATGACAGAGGACGGGTTGGAAATGTTAAAAGAACCTTTGAATGAAATCCGGCTAGCTCTTTTGCTTTTCCAGAGAACGTGATGACAATGTGCACACATCTGTTTGTAATAAATTCAGTTTGTTATCATAGGATGACAGGTAAAAACAGGGGGAGCACGTCTCCATGCGTGAATTGCATCGTGGCATGCCTCAGTCCACCAAAGGACAGGAACACAGCTTGGTAAAGAGGAAGTGCGAGAAACGGAACATTCTGGAAGGATAAGGATAACATTTGTAAGATATTCCACTTTGTAAGATATTGCACCAAGTCATCACAACTGGGAAAATCTTGTTTGTCGAAGGCTGCCATGGAAGAGTAACGCCACCAGTCGGCCTTAGTAAGCAGCCTTTGGGGTATGCACAGAGGTGGGGTAGGAGTCAGTAAACATATAGCACACATGAAATGGTTGCTTGAGTAGACATCAGAAAGAACTGACCAATTGAGATGAAGGGTAAACTGGGCAGTGCAGAAGGATAGGTCCAAATGGGAATAGGTGTACGAGGAGTCAGAAAGGAACAGGGGTGCTCCCGTGTAAGGCAGAAGAGAGGAGTCAGAAAGGAACAGGGGTGCTCCCGTATTAAGGCAGAAGAGGTTAAGTTGATTAATAAGGTTGGCCAAGAGGACACCTCTCTGATGGGTTCTGGAAAAACCCCAAACGAGATGGTGCACATTAAAGTCACCCAGCAGCAGAAATGAGTGAAGTAGCTGACCAGTAAGCTGGTGGAAGTCTGCCCTGGTGACATCAAATGACGGAAGGATATAAATGGTACAAAGGGAAAAGGTCAAGAGGGAAAGGAAAAGGCAAGCTGCAACAGCTTGAAGACGGGTAGCCAGAGAAATGGAATGATTATGAATGTCATCCCATATGAGCAGCACGACTCCCCCATGAGATGGAATGCCGACCTCGGGGGTGTCAAAATACACCGAGAAGAAATGCAAAAGCTCAAAGCAGTCATGAGGATGCAAATTTAGGGCCACGATCGTTGCATTGGAGAAGAGTCATGATGAGGCAAAAATGAAAGGGTGTCACCTCACATTCCAGTGATGTTGAAACAATGACACTGGTAGTAGTGCATCTGGTTCGGAATGTATGGTCGGACTGTGATAACTTCATAGCCTGCTCTGGTCTGGGATGGAAGAACCACTCTATCAAAGGTGGGAAAAAAAAGAGTGCATGTGGGCACTAAGGAGAGGCATCTACCTTTTTCATTACCTGATGGACGGCAATGACACCCTGATCAGAGCGGTACGCTTGGATTTTGGCCTCGGTCAGACTGTCAGACAGCCTAGTGTAAATAACATCACAGGTAGAGTTCAGAATTCTATGGGCCTCAACACGAACAGGATAGCTGTGGAGAAGTGAAGCGGCAAGAAGTTGTGCTTAAGAATCAGAAGTAGTCTCCAAAACCAAAGTGCCATTTTGTAAACAAGAGCAGGATTTCACAAAGCTGGCAACTGCATCAACTCCTTTCTGAATAATAAACAGATTTACCGTCACGAAGGACAGACCATCTTCAGTGCGTGAAACCACAAGGCACCGTGGTGCAGCTGGCTTGAAGGGTCTTGAATCATTAGCCTCATTCTGTTTATGTTTTGTAGACACTGATTGTGAACCTGATTGGCTCACTGCTGGAAAATCCCCCATGATTGCCAGCGCCTCCAATGGCATGCTCCTTCCAACTGGGAGCCACCTTCACAAGGGTGTGCACCTGCCTTACGATGATTGTTCAAAACTCAGCACTTTGGGAAGGTAGCAACTTAGGCAATCATCCTTCTCTGGACTTGACATCTACCAGGGGCTATGTGTGAACACTATCTGTTGATCTGGGGCTGGGAATTACATGTTACCGAGTCAGCTGTTACATGTCAGACATGTGAGCCACCCTTTTCAGGAGCACACAGGCAGGAAGAAAAAAAAGAGGAGCATCAAACGTCGAATCAGAAGATGATAGGAGAATGTGAATGAAGAAAGGAAAAAGGAACAAAAAACAGTGATGAGACTATTCTTATGTCAGCTACAGACAATGTGGAACATTCCCAAAAACACCCCAGACATGTTGCCCAGGAGAGGTGAAAAAGAATAGCAAGAAGATAGACACGCAGCACAGAAGGGAAAAGATGCTGCAAAGGCTGGGGCCCTGTGGTGACCAAGTGCAAACCCGCCAAAGAGTGGCGAGCCCCCCTGGGAGGGGGGTGAGTCCAGTGTGCTAACCACTAAGCCACCTCTCTATCAGACTACTTGCTTTTGTTTTTGATGAACATATATTTGGAAAAAAAGAACATGAGGATATACTAATGTGCACATAACAAGTATTTCAGGGAATTCTGCCTGGAAATGAAATGCCAAAGCTACAAATGTGGCTGAAATTAGGGCTTTTGTTGGTTATTTTGGTTGGTTTTTACAACTCTGGACATATGAACCTAAAGAATCCATGGTACACAACCGGTTCAGTTCCTGTTCAGATGCATATAGTTTGACGACATTCAAAGCACACAAGAGAGAAAGAGAATAAATTAACTTGCACTTATTAGCAAGATATTTGAATTGTTCCAAGCAAACTGTAACAAGAACTACACAGTGTCCGACTACACCACTGTGGATGTCAGTTAACTGCTTTCAGAGGGAAACTTAGTTTTCACCACGATATACCAAGCGAGCCATCAAAGTATGGTCTGAAAATTCTAATGTTCTGTGATGCCACGACATGGTACACTCTCGTTGTGGCAATATACCTTGGGAAACAGCTAGATGGACCAAATGAAGTTTCAAACTCACCGTAAGATTTGATAATTCTACTGAGTGAGACAACTAATGTGACTGGCTGTAATGTAATGGCAGATAATTGATTTACTAGTTGTGGCTTACCTGAAGAGCTGCAGAAGGAGATACTTTCATTGGAACTGTTTGTAAAAATGAAGCAACTGTCTTCTGAATTTGTGAATGTGGAGTTAAAAGTGGATAATTTGGATTTCAAAAGGGCTTAAGAATCATCTCTTAAGTGCCTAAAGAAAACAAAAGCATGATGCTTCCTCCATCTATGAACTTTGGTAATAAAATAGATGACAGCACAGAAGAGAGAAAGTCTGAAACTATCACAATGTACAATTCCACAAAAACACGAGCAGACACACTGGATGAAATGTGCACCACCTACCTCACATCAAGAAAAACACGATTCTGTTCAATATTTTTCAATATTCTGGAATAAATGCTCAAATGATATTTACCAGAAAGACTGAGGGCAACAATATGACTAAAGAACCAAGAGTTCTGTTAATACAACCAGTTATACACAGGAAGTAGCAGTAACATCCCTACCCTAATCCAGAAAACAAAGTGGTGGAGAAGACAACACAAGAGGATGAAAAATACGGACCTTCAGCAGAAAGACCAAGGCTCAAAAACTGAAATGTGGATGATGGAAGAAACAGAAAGGAAGATGTACAGTGTGCCCAATAAGTAAAGATGTGGGAAAGTTTTGTGAGTGAAACACACAATAAAAATTTGTATATGTCATATGATTGCAATATGTAATGACAGTTTTGAGAAAGAATATTTTTATCACTTGGAAAGAAACAATATAATGTAGAAAATGTTGAAGCTTGACAGAATTAACAGATATCTATCAACCAAACATGGCAAGAAGGAACCATTACTATTTTTTATTTGTATTTGTGGTGTTAAAGTTATAAATTTATATTACCAATACATATAAGTAGACTGGCAATGGCAAGGAAAGCGTTTCTGAAGAAGAGAAATTTGTTAACATTGAGTATATAGATAAGTGTCAGGAAGTCGTTTCTGAAAGTATTTGTACGGAGCGTAGCCATGTATGGAACTGAAACATGGACGATAAATAGTTTGGACAAGAAGAGAATAGAAGCTTTCGAAATGTGGTGCTATAGAAGAATGCTGAAGATTAGATGGATAGATCACATAACTAATGAGGACGTATTGAATAGAATTGTGGAGAAAAGGAGTTTGTGGCACAACTTGACAAGAAGAAGGGACCGGTTGGTAGGACATGTTCTGAGGCATCAAGGGATCACAAATTTAGCATTGGAGGGCAGCGTGGAGGGTAAAAATCGTAGAGGGAGACCAAGAGATGAATACACTAAGCAGTCTCAGGACTGAAGACAACAACAACAACAACAACAACAATGCATATAAAGTGCATTAACCTGAGGAAGAACTCAAGACTTCAATACTATAACAATTTTTTTTCCACTACAACATTATCTAGGTTCTTAAACTCTGGGGTGTTTCCAACACCCTGTACCAGTACTAACATTGTAATACAATGTCACAAGTCAAGGGTTAAAAGCTGATACAATTATGCCACCTTTCAATTCCATTAAACCTTAATGTGTCTTGTCAGGGAAAATCATTCTCCACAAAAGTTGTCTTCTTGTGCCATGTTTTCTGAAACCACTTCACATTCTTCAATCAGTGTTCTCTTGATTTAAACACACTTTTCTTAAAAACATAATTTTTGCTAGTACTGATAGTCCCATCGTTTGCTAGATTCCTGTAGTGACTTGAAAGAACCTTTTTCTGAGTAGACTTTCTTTTTCTTTTACTTTAAGTAAATACTTTATTTATGGATTAGTGACTTTTCCTTGGATGCTGCCAAAATACATCACAATAAAAATGTTGTTACACTTACAAGGATGCCACAATCCATACTGCAGTGTCTAAAGAACAACATGTAATGATATCTCTAATAAGAATTCGGCACACTGCTGTGTTGGTCATGTACTTATAAGCATAATATAATTTTTAGGGTGATGTATCTTGATAATGCTGAAGGGGGTGGATATAGCTAAAAATTTCAAATAAAGAAACTACAATGGAAACAAGTTCTTTCAAGAAATTTACAGAAGCTGGTAACTATGCATGAATAAATGACTCAGTGGCCTGGAGAACACCCCAGTTGTCCTCTCGTGCTTATCTTGCACAATAATGTCTTCTGCTCAGAAATGCTTAAATACTGTTAGTTGTTTTAGAGATTCAGTTACATACACATTCTACCATTCCGTATTCAAAGTTTGTTAATTACTGTTGTGCAGCCACAATAATATCAGAAACCTTCTGAAATGAATTGCCTGAGTACAAATAACAGCTCCACCAATACGCTGCTCTTCCATACCCAGCGTACACAATACCACTACCATCTGTATATGTGCATATTGCTACCCCATTACTTTTGTCAGCTTAGTGTAAATTACATCTGACAGAAACATAGTACTACAAATTACTGATGTGCTTTACACCAACTTCCACAGATATTACTGACATAACCTTTTAACAAAGGATGTTTTTAAGACATTAGTGACCTATGATTTATATTATTCTACTACAATGAGACTTACCTCCTTCGGAAGCAGTGATATAAAATCACGTTGGAATTGTGGTTCAATGACTTGCATCATGTGCCTTACTTGAGTTGGCTCACATTTCTCAATGAGTTGATCTATGGCTAAAAGACGTTCCGCATTTGACCATCGCTGCAAATACAAAGACAATCAAGAAAAATATATCATTATGTTGACTACACAGAAAAAGATGATCCTAATATTCATGCACAGGAAATCAGAAGAAAAAGTAAATCAAAAACTGAAAAAACAATAGTAATATAATTAACTAGCTTAGTGCTTCGCTTGCATAGACAGTATGTTCTGCACAGATTTTTCTGTTTTTCTATAACTGAATTTATATGTTGTTTACAAATTGCAACAGCTTATAAAATTTTCATGTTAATTAATGTGAATGACTTCTGTCTGAAAAGCAGTTCTGAGAGCTGGAGACTAAGTTTTTCGTTAATCATACCTTCTGCATTCTTGTGTGTGTACACACAAAATATTAGTTTTCGTAGTTAAAATATTAGTTTTCGTAATTCTAGCTTCAAAATTGCCTTAATAGTGACATTTTAAGAAAGCATTTCATTCCCTATTCCAAATCCTTAGGAGTGGAATTTTGAACAGTCCATTCTTAAACAACCCTTACTGTTTAAGATCCACACCCACTCCAAAATTTCACGTTTCTGTAATTAGTGGTTTGGGCTAGGCGATAATGAATCAGTCTGGCCCTATTACATCCCTTTAGGGGCTGAATTTACAAAAACAGTGTTTTTTTCCCCATTTACAACTGAGAAGCCAAACACTATTTTCAAAGATTTAGCATTAAAAAGGCTTTCCAATGAAATATTTTCATAAAACATTTCACCCACTATTGCACCCCCAAAGGGGTTAAATTTCCAAAAATGATGAAACATGTATTTCTTACTTCTGACAGAAACCTGATACAAATTTTCATAGGTCTAGCTTCAAAACTGCCTTAACAGCAACTAATTTTCAAAAAACCTTTCATCCCCTATTTCACCCCATTAGGAACAGAATATAGAAAAAGCCCATCTTAAACATGCCTACAGTGTAAGATCAACACCCTCCGAAAATTTCAAGTTTCTATTCTTTGTGGTTTGGGTTAGGTGGCGACGAGTTAGTGAGTGAGTGAGTGAGTGAGTCACAACAGACAGATAGTCAATGAAAAGTTGACAAGAAGAAGTGTCACAATCAGAAGAGATGTGGGTCATAATTAACTACAGAGAAAGAATGGCAAAACAAGAGCAGAAAAAAAGCATTTAATGAATGCAAAGATCACAGGACAGTGGGAGGTAAGAAGACTAAGAAAATTTGAGTAATGTAAAATTTCTACCATAATCTGATGTAGTTGGCTGTCTGCAGGGTTACAAACACTAGCTATTCGATTCACTATTCTTTTCCCCGTAAGTCATCTGACTGGTTAAATGCAGCCTGCCACAAATTTCTCTCTTGGCACCTCCACTTTCATCTACTACATCTACACCTACATCCATACTCCGCAAGCCACCTGACAGAGTGTGGCAGAGACTACCCCGGGTACCTCTATCGGTTCTCCCTTCTATTCCAGTCTCGTATTGTTCGTGGAAAGAAGCATTGTCGGTATGCTTCTGTGTGGGCTCTAATCTCTGATTTTATCCTCATGGTCTCTTCGCGAGATATAAGTAGGAGGGAGCAATTTACTGCTTGACTCTTTGGTGAAGGTATGTTCTCGAAACTTTAACAAAAGCCCACACCGAGCTACTGAGCGTCTCTCCTGCAGAGTCTTCCACTGGAGTTTATCTATCATCTCCATAACGCTTTCGCGATTACTAAATGATCCTGTAATGAAGCGCGCTGCTCTCCGTTGGATCTTCTCTATCTCTTCTATCAACCTTATCTGGTACGGATCCCACACTGCTGAGCAGTATTCAAGCAGTGGGCGAACAAGTGTACTATAACCTACTTCCTTTGTTTTCGGATTGCATTTCCTTAAGATTCTTCCAATGAATCTCAGTCTGGCATCTGCTTTACCGACGATCAACTTTATATGATCATTCCATTTTAAATCACTCCTAATGCGTACTCCCAGATAATTTATGGAATTAACTGCTTCCAGTTGCTGACATGCTAGGTTGTAGCTAAATGATAAGGGATCTATCTTTCTATGCATTCGCAGCACATTACACTTGTCTACATTGAGATTGAATTGCCATTCCCTGCACCATGCGTCAATTCGCTGCAGATCCTCCTGCATTTCAGTACAATTTTCCATTGTTACAACCTCTCGATACACCACAGCATCATCTGCAAAAAGCCTCAGTGAACTTCCGATGTCATCCACAAGGTCATTTATGTATATTGTGAATAGCAACAGTCCTATGACACTCCCCTGCGGCACACCTGAAATCACTCTCACTTTGGAAGACTTCTCTCCATTGAGAATGACATGCTGCGTTCTGTTATCTAGGAACTCTTCAATCCGATCACACAATTAGTCTGTTAGTCCATATGCTCTTACTTTGTTCATTAAACGACTGTGGGGAACGGTATTGAACGCCTTGCGGAAGTCAAGAAACACGGCATCTACCTGTGAACCCGTGTCTATGGCCCTCTGAGTCTCGTGGACGAATAGCGCGAGCTGGGTTTCACACGACCGTCTTTTTCGAAACCCATGCTGATACCTACAGAGTAGATTTCTAGTCTCCAGAAAAGCCATTATACACGAACATAATATGTGTTCCAAAATTCTACAACTGATCGATGTTAGAGATATAGGTCTATAGTTCTGCACATCTGTTCGACGTCCCTTCTTGAAAATGGGGATGACCTGTGCCCTTTTCCAATCTTTTGGAACGCTACGCTCTTCTAGAGACCTATGGTACACCGCTGCAAGAAGGGGGGGCAAGTTCCTTCGCGTACTCTGTGTAAAATCGAACCGGTATCCAATCAGGTCCAGCGGCCTTTCCTCTTTTGAGCGATTTTAATTGTTTCTCTATCCTCTGTCATCTATTTTGATATCTACCATTTTGTCATCTGTGCGACAATCTAGAGAAGGAACTACAGTGCAGTCTTCCTCTGTGAAACAGCTTTGGAAAAAGACATTTAGTATTTCGGCCTATAGTCTATCATCCTCTGTTTCAGTACCATTTTGGTCACAGAGTGTCTGGACATTTTGTTTTGATCCACCTACCGCTTTGACATAAGACCAAAATTTCTTAGGATTTTGTGCCAAGTCAGTACATAGTACTTTACTTTCGAATTCATTGAACGCTTCTCGCATAGCCCTCCTCACACTACATTTCGCTTCGCATAATTTTTGTTTGTCTGCAAGGCTTTGGTTATGTTTATGTTTGCTGTGAAGTTCCCTTTGCTTCCGCAGCAGTTTTCTAACTCGGTTGTTGTACCACGGTGGCTCTTTTCCATCTCTTACGATCTTGCTTGGCACATACTCACCTAACGCATATTGTACGATGGTTCTGAACTTTGTCCACTGATCCTCAACACTATCTGTACTTGAGACAAAACTTTTGTGTTGAGCCGTCAGGTACTCTGTAATCTGCTTTTTGTCACTTTTGCTAAACAGAAAAATCTCCCTACCTTTTTTAATATTTCTATTTACGGCTGAAATCATCGATGTAGTAACCGCTTTATGATCGCTGCTTCCCTGTTCAGCATTAACTGTTTCAAATAGTTCGGGTCTGTTTGTCACCAGAAGGTCTAATATGTTATCGCCACGAGTCGGTTCTCTGTTTAACTGCTCAAGGTAGTTTTCAGATAAAACACTTAAAAAAATTTCACTGGATTCTTTGTCCCTGCCACCCATTATGAACGTTCGAGTCTCCCAGTCTATATCCGGCAAATTAAAATCTCCACCCAGAACTATAACATGGTGGGGAAATCTACTTGAAATATTTTCCAAATTATCTTTCAGGTGCTCAGCCACAACAGCTGCTGAGCCAGAGGGCCTATAGAGACATCCAATTACCATGTCTGAGTCTGCTTTAACCGTGATCTTGACCCAAATTATTTCACATTTCGGATCTCCATAAATTTCCTTCGATACTATTGCACTTCTTATCGCTATAAACACGCCTCCCCCTTCACTGTCCAGCCTGTCTCTGCGGTATACTTTCCAATCTGAGTTTAGGATTTCATTACTGTTTACATCTGGTTTCAGCCAACTTTCTGTTCCTCTATCCTCAATTATTTTTAGGTAAGCCCATTTATTCTTAACCCTTTTGAGACTTAGGCACCATCTCGAGAGTATTAACTTTGGCTCTAGTTGAGAAATATTGCAATGTTATCAATGACATATCATATGAACTGTTTGGCATTACATGTAAAGCATATGTCTGAATCAGCAAATGTCATGAAGAATATTGTGAATTTGTTCATGCACCGCAAGTGATTTTGTCAAATGTGCATGCTGTTTACACTCAAACACTTCATGTTTCCTCATAGAAATGAATCTGGACTTTAAAGTTTCAAAGCACCATTCAATAGAACAAATTTACGTGCACGTAACTCACTCACTTCACATGTTTTCAATTTCATGTATATCAGCATATTTTCCTACATTACGTAAGTCACCTACAGAGAATTGAAAGTGGCACCAACTATTCAAAAATATTTGTGCGTGTTACAAGATTACACGATATGCTGTTAATGACTCTGATATGTAATAAAGCAGGTGTAGTCAGTTGTAGATGTGCGTAAGTACCCCAAAGCCCCCTGTGACACTGAAATAAATCTTAGGAGAGTTAGTGGTTGGTTGTGTTATGCATCAACAATCCTTAAAGGAATATTTTGTTTACAAGGTCAAGGTAGCACAAACTACCTTTGTACAAATCATAATGTATTTCTCCATTTCTTTACTGAGTTTTCATTCTATGCAAACTGGTTTCTGTGACACTAGCTCCTTTTTGTTCAAAATCAGTGTTCTCTGTCCCTTAGGACACCCTTTGGACAACTATTAACTAACTTGGAATATGGAGGTTTCTTATTGTATTCCATCATCTACTTCTTGTTAATTCCCTAAATGTTGATTTCAATCCTTTACCATTCACAAGCCTGAGGAAATCCTCCGCCTCACAGTGTTTATGTACAACCACTTTCTCAATTTCTCTAAATGATATCAATAATCCAATGTTCAGTATGAACTTCCTATGTTTCTTTGTACCTAGTGGCAGCTATTGGATGAGAATGATATTACTGCTATGATTTCATCGATAAGTTACATTTCGGACACCCAAAAAAAAAAAAAAAAAAAAAAAAAAAAAAAAAAAAAAAAAAAAAAAAAGAAAAAAAAAAAGAAGATACTTTCAAAACTCAAATTGAAATGAACAACAGTGTGTGGTTCCCAAGTTCGGTCAAAGATCAAGGTGACATCAAATTCAAAATTAAAGGCATACAAGTTTTGCCTATGTTTACTCAAAACTGGGTCCATTTAATATACTGGATTACTCAACATATGTTTTCAATTTCTTTACACCCTCATAGAAGACTTCTTAAGACTTCTTTAGGAACTGTCTTAAACTGATCCGTAAAAGACTTCTGAATCCGCTCCATTAAGTAGAATATTCGACTCTTCATGTTACTTCCAGTTTTGGGAGGAGAAATAACCCAGAAGTAACAGATATGGTAAATAAGGTAGATGGTACAACACTGAGAATCACTTTTCGGCAAGGAACTGGTTATTACTACTGTTTGATGAGTGAGAATGTTGTGCAACTGGAAGAAATCTTGAGAGCCAAAAGTATTGCTGGACTCATTTGAATCAAGCTAGCAAGCATTTCAACACTTTCATATGGAATAAGTTATTTACTGTTCTACCTGGAAGCACAAATTTTTGTAAACCATTCCACTGCTATCTCAAAACACAACCAATATTGTCTTCATTCTTTGCTTTTGAAAGGGTAGTAGTTTCCTCTCCTCCCCCCCCCCCCCCCTTATCACTATTTCATATGTTTCACTCACTCACTCACTCTGAGCTGCAATGTGTACAGAATGAAAATTCAGCTTGGCATCAATATAACTACTATGCTGCCTGTTCATCTCTAGATACTGAGGAGGAGGAGGGGGGAGGGGGGGGGGGGGGAGAGGTAGGAGTGGACCACACCAGACAGATTATCAACAAAGGCTAAGCTAATATCTCTCAACATGGTCTTTCTGTAAAGTTTCAAGCTATTTATTTCAACAACAATCCAATGAACTGGGTTAATGGAAAAGTTGCAAAGAATCTTTACAAGTACTTTTGAACCATACAGAGTAGACAGCCACAATGTGAGCACTTGCCTCACTACAACTTTTACAAAAATGGCCCTTTCCAACATCTTCAATACAGCCTAAGTTTTCATCAATGCATTAAATTAGTTATTCATATGATAATCATTAGTTTCTACAGCTGCTGAATACTTACTTGAAACTGATATAACCAGTCAGTCATCTCTGGAGGAGGATTATCTTTTGAAGGAATAACACTTCTTTGAAGTTTTACTTTTTCTAACGTAACTGAGCCCTCAGGATATTTCTTCTTTGAGCTGAAATTATTAAATTTCATTTGAGCTACATACAGTTACTGTCTTTTTGGCATATAAACATAAAAATAAACATAAAAGCATGGAAAATCCCATCACAGATCATAAGAGTAATGGCTATTTCAGAAATAATTATGTACATAGTGTGAACAGGACAAAAGCAGTGATGGTGCCCTGGGAAAAACAACTTTTTTTTAAATAATGTACAAGAACAAAGTGTAGCTGTGGAACTTCTCTTTCCTAAAATACCCAAATGATCTTATGAGATACTGTAATTTACCATGAGATGAGCCTTTAAACCACTATACCTACCTTGGATAACATCCAGAACAGTAAAATATATTGCAATGTGATAGTTTAGGTACTCTAAAAACTGCCACCGCAGCTCAAAACCTGCAATGACATTTATTCCTCATTTTTTTGGTTGAGTCCTCACGACTATTGCAATGAACTGTGGGATGAAACAATAGCTCCAACTGTAATTGCACTATGACAACTTTGTCCTGGTTTACTTTGATGGTGTCCTTATGAATATGAGGAAACAATCAAGAGCTGACTATGTCAAATTATTCTATGCTTTTGCCATCTCATGCTGTGACTGACCACCTTGTATCCTAGGAATGCTTCAAGATGTATCAGGTTCTCCTAAGTAGGCACCTGGTTGAAACACACACACACACACACACACACACACTCACACACACTTTTCTCCACACTGTACGCCACCCCTGCTATTTTCTCCACACTAAGTATCCCATGATTACCATTATTACATCCGTGCTTAACCAAACTATTAATAAAAGGTAGTTGACCCACTACTATTTTCTTAGGAAATGTATAGCTCAACAGATAAAGTTGAGATGTTGTACGAGTTCACACTGTAGGGTCTCATCACAAACATATCTTGCATATACTGACAAACATGTTGGTTCATGCTTGTCAGATTCCAATGCTTTGGCTTTCAAATTCTCCATGTAAAAGATGGTTGGTTGGGTTTTGGGGTTTGATGGGGGCTAAACATTGAGGTCATCAGTCCCCTGTTCCAAACAGACATACATGTAAAAGGCCTATACAGTAAAAGCGTAACCTCGGCACCCAGAGGGAGGGAACACCAAGGGGCACAAAGCTAAAATGAACACCACAATAACACAAAATACAGGACACTTGAAAGGAGCAGAGCAAATAGTTGCCTAGAGTAAAACAGACTACAGTGGTTGATGGATCAGGTAAAAGGTCAACCACTCAACTACAAACGAAGAACCTCCAGCTGGAAAACGTTGATAGAGGTACCAACACAACTTGTTACCATAAAAGACACTATTTTGGTATCCACGTCACAATTAAAAGTCGCTGGAGTGGGTGTAGCCTGGGAAATCATGCGAGAGCACCCACACTAGAGTGAGTGATAAAACCCAGTTGCATGGATAAAACGTAAAACTGAGTCAGCTATAGAGGCATTGTCACCTAGAATTAAAGGAAGTGCAGCTGGTAAATTAAAGGACTGCCGCAAGGGGGCTAAAAGGGGGCAGTCCATCAGAAGATGGACCACTGTCAGCCCTGCATCACAGCGACACTTGGGCGGGTTCTCACAGTGAAGAAGATAGCTTTGGGTCAACCACATATGTCAATTCGGAGGCAGCAGAGAACAACTGAGTCCCTACGCGTGCTCCTCAAGGATAAGTTCCATACGGCCGTGGAGGACTTTACCATACGGAGCTTATTTGGCGTGTTCAAGACAGACCATTCAGAGCTCCAGACATCACGGACCTTGCGATGTAGGGCTGACCGGAGGTCTCTTTCCACGAAACTAAGCTCCAGGGGTGGCGAAGTGGTGGCCTGCTTGGCCAACCGATCAACACGTTCGTTTTCTGGAATGCCCCGGGTCCACACAAACGTCGCTGAATGACCACACTCGGCGAGAGCAAAAACAGTATCTTGAATACCGCACAGCAAAGGGTCCCGAGAAAAACACTGTTCGAGTGCTTGCAATCCACTCAGGGAGTCACTGCATATGACAAATGACTCGCCAGGGCAGGAGGAAAGGTGAGCGAGTGCACGATAAAGAGCAACCAGCTCCGCAGTGAAAACACTGCTCCCACAAGGCAGGGAATGCTGCTCAATGTAGTTGCCGTGGATGAAAGCAAACCCAGTGCGTCCATCGACCACAGAACCATTTGTGTTGACTACATCTGCACTGCGAAACAAGGCAAGAAGAGCCATGAATTGTTGACGAAGACTGGCAGGTGGAACGGAGGACTTGGAGTCGCAGGAAAAATCCATGCAAAGCCGCAAGGGAGGGACCAAGGAGGGGTAGAAGAAGAGGGCTGGAAGGATGGAGGAAGGGGATAGGACTCTAGTGACGAGAGAAGGGAACAAACGTGGACCGCGATCGGGAGACCCGACCTGGGCCGCCGTCTTGGGGAGGGGAGTGCAGAAGACTGAAAAAGGAGCCTGCGGTTTGGGTGGTCGGGCAAGGCATGGACGCGGACGATGTATGACGCAAGCAACTGTTGCTGGCGGAATCGTAGGGGAGGAATTCCAACTTCTACAAGAAGGCTAGTCACCGGACTAGTGCGGAAGGCACCTGTCGCCAGCCTGATGCCACAATGGAGAACCGGGTTGAGGATCTGCAACATTGAGGGTGCTGCCGAGTCGTAAACCACGGTCCTGTAGTCGAGACAGGACTGGACTAAGACCTTATAGAGCTGTAGGAGGGTTGTTCGTGCAGCCCCCCCAAATGGTGTGGCTAAGGCAACGAAAGATGTTGAGGTGCCTCCAGCACTGTTGTTTAAGCTTGTGAAGATGAGGTGTCCAAGTGAGCTGAGCATCAAACAGCATGCCAAGGAAGCGAAGTGTCTCCTCAATATGAAGGAGTTCATTGGGAAGATAGAGCTCTGGATGGAGGTGGACCGTTCGACGACGACAGAAATGCATCACTCGGGTCTTAGAGGCTGAGAACTGAAAACCATGGTTGGATGCCCAAAAACGTGCCTTACAGATAGCTCCCTGCAGCCACCATTCAGCGACGCTGATCCTTGGGGAACTGTAATAAAGACAAAAGTCATCGGCATACAGAGAGGAACAGACCGATGAGCCCACCGCAGCCGCAAGACCATTAATCGCCACCAAAAAGAGGGGAACACTGAGAACCAAGCCCAGCAGGACACCGTTCTCCTGAATATGAGCAGAGCTAAAGTATGTGCCAACTCTAACCCGAAAGGAGCGATTGGAGAGAAAATTCCGTAGAAAAATCGGAAGTGGACCCCATAAGCCCCATTCATGCACCGTAGCAAGGATATGATGGCACCAAGTGGTATCGTACGCCTTCCGAAGATCAAAGAAAACAGCAACTAGATGTTCTCGCCGAGTAAAAGCTGTATGAATAGCCGACTCTAGCGAGACTAAATTGTCGATCGCTGAGCGGCCCTGATGGAAGCCCCCCTGTTGCTGGGCCAGGAGGCCCTATAAAAGATGAAACAATGGAAAGTGGTGGATGGAATAATAATAATATGAAACGGACAGGAAGATACTCACCATATAGAGGAGAAGCCGAGTCACAGACATGCACATTGAAAAGATTTACACTTATGGTCATAAGGCTTTCTTCTGAAATAAAAAACACACGCATTCACACGAGCACAGCTCACACACAACTGCTATCTACAGCTGCTGTGACCGGACAGCAGCTGCACTTGACAGGAGCAGCAATCTGGCATGGGTGATGGAGGTAAGGAAGAGGCATGGGGGAGGAGGGGTGGGACTACTGGGTAGAAGTGGGGGAAGGTGTAGTACTGCTTGTGAAAGTATGCAGGGACATGATGGGGACACAGTAGTGCTGCTGGGTGCAGACAGAAGATTTGTGGGGATGGGGGTGGAGGAACAGGAAAGTAGAGAAGGGAGAAAGACTGTGGGTACATTGGTGGAATAGAAGGCCATGTAGTGCTGAAGTGGGAACAGGGAAGGTGACTCGTAAGCAGAGGACAGGGAATAACCAAGATTGATGCCAGGATATATTGCTTGGAGAGTTCCCATCTGTGCAATTCAGAAAAGCTGGCACTGATAGGAAGGAACCAGATGCCACACGCTGTGAAGCAATAACTGAAATCCAGAATGAGATTTTCACTCTGCAGCGGAGTGTGCGCTGATATGAAACTTCCTGGCAGATTAAAACTGTGTGCCGGACCGAGACTCGAACTCGGGACCTTTGCCTTTCGCGGGCAAGTGCTCTACCAACTGAGCTACCCAAGCATGACTCATGCCCCATCCTCACAGCTTTACTTCTGCCAGTACCTCGTCTCCTACCTTCCAAACTTTACAGAAGCTCTCCTGCAAACCTTGCAGAACTAGCACTCCTGAAAGAAAGGATATTGCGGAGACAGGGCTTAGCCACAGCACGTTTCAAAGCAGAAATATTGCACATTAGCTATAAATGAAATGAGGCATTACAATCTCTCTTGTTGGTTGGTTGGTTGATTTAATGATTAAAGGGACCAAACTATGAGGTCATCAGTCCCTCCTACCTGAAGCAGTGCAGTTAGCAAAACAACACACCAAAGAAGGGCCTAGTGCACAAAAACTAAGGATAAAAAACTCCAAGGTCTACCGAAAGTCAACAGACCCTAGAGAAAGGAACAAGGAAGAAGAAAAGGGGGGAAAGAAGAAAGGTGCACAAGATGCCCCCACCCAAGGAGCAGCCGGAGGAGCCCAAAGACAGAAAGTGCGATGAGGGACTAACTCCCTGCCGATTACTAGAGCTCCCCACCCAACAATACCCAGGAAAGACTAGCAACGTGGACATGGCGAGTGGATTGGTTGGTTGGATGGTTTAAAAGGAGGGGGGGGGGAGGGGGGGGGGGGCGACCAAACTTCTAGGTCATTGGTCCCTCATTTTGATTAAAATAATTCCACAAGGGTGGGAGTAAAATAATTGAGACATACAAATCACAGCTGGAAGAAAGGAGAAAACCACAAGAATGACAGAACAGCAACAAACACTAAAATGGACAAAATTAGACAAGAACGCCACAGAGAGATGCAAGAAACAAGTAGGAGACATCAAAACAAGAGATCAGATTACCATGGCTGCTTGACCATGAGAATAAAAAGGAGAGGCTAGCCACTCTGCAATACATTAAAACTGTGGTGTCACCGCCCGACACCACACTTGCTAGGTGGTAGCCTTTAAATCGGCTGCGGTCCATTAGTATACGTCGGACCCGCGTGTCGCCACTGTCAGTGATAGCAGACCGAGCGCCACCAAACGGCAGGTCTAGAGAGACGTACTGGCACTCGCCCCAGTTGTACAGCCGACGTTCATAGCAATGGTTCACTGACAAATACGCTCTCATTTGCCGAGACGATAGTTAGCATAGCCTTCAGCTACATTTGCTACGACCTAGCAAGGCACCGTATTCAATTGATATTTATTATATGAAGCATGTATCATCAAGAGCGATGTTCTACAATTGTGGATTAAAGTTAAGTATTCCAGAAGCTACGTACTTTTCTTTATAGCATTCATTACGTATCCTGTTTCAGACCTCACGCCAGCCTGCGTGAGTTTAAGCACGTGCCTTTCGGCTTCCTCTCATTGTGTCTAGGCTGCCTTGTCTAGACACAACAAAAACATCAACCCTAAAAGCACTAGGGTGGAGGACACAGAGGGACAAAGGACACGCGCTAAAACTTATATCAAATGATCAAACCCACCCTCACGAATAAAACTAAAGCTGCTATTGAGGCATTGTCGCAAAACACCGAAGGTAGGGTGCTGGGAAAGTTAAAAGTCTGCCAGAGAGCGGCTAAAAGTGGGCAGTCCAGCAAGAGGTGGACGACCGTCATTTGTGAGCCATAGCAACACCAAGGTGGATCCTTCCGATGGAGGAGGTAACAATGGGTTAGCCACGTATGGCCAATGCAGAGCCGGCAGAGGACAACTGATTCCCTCTGAAGGACCGCATGGAAGACTTCCACACATTTGTAGTCTCTTTAATGACACACAGTTTGTTGTGCGCACTGTTTTGCCATTCCATCTTCCAAAGCTGAAAAACCCTGTGGTGTAGGACAAAACGCAGGTCAGTTTCGGAGATACTCATCTCCGGAAGTGGTTTGCGCATAGCAAGTTTGGCCAGCCTGTCGGCAAGTTCGTTGCCTGGGATTCTGATGTGTCCTGGAGTCCACACAAACACCATTGAACGATGGGACCATTACAGGGCGTAGATGGACTTCTGAACGGATGCTACCAAAGGATGGGAGGATAGCACTGGTCGATAGCCTGTAGGTTGCTCAAGGAGTCAGTACATAGGAGAAATGACACGCTACGGCACGGGCGGACGCGCTCAGGAACACGTGATATGGCCACCAGCTCTGCAGTGAAAACACTGCAGGCATCTGGCAAGGAGTGCTGTTCAATATGTTCTCCATGAACATATGCAAAGCCTATGTGACCATCAGCCATCGACCCATCTATGTAAACCACTTCATGGCCCCAGTACTTGTTGAGAATGGAGAGGAAGTGATAGTGGAGTGCCACAGGGTTTACAGAGTACTTAGGGCCATGCAAAAGGTCCAGAAGAAACTGCAACCTAGGTGTACACCATGAAGGTGTACGTGAATGGACCTCGAAGAGAGATGGTAACCGGAAGGACTCCAGTTCAGACAGAAGGGACCGGACACGAACTGCAATCATAAGCCCTGACCAGGGCCACCGATGAGGGAGATGAACTGCCGTGGCTGGGAAAAGGAGACTAATTCGGATGCGCATGAGAACTACAAACGTGTGCAACGTAACTGGCGAGCAGTTGTGCACGCCTAACTTTCAATGGAGGGACTCCGGCCTCCATCAGGACACTGGTCACTGGACTTGTTCTAAAAGCTCCTGTCACTACGCGAACACCATAGTGGTGCACTGGGTCAAGTAAATGCAACGCTTAGGGCACCGCTGAACCGTAAACCAGACTCCCATAGTCAAGGCTGGACTGAACAAAGGCTCTGTAGAGCTGCAGCAGCGTAGAGCAATCTGCGCCCCAGTTGCTGTTGCTCAGGCAGCAGAGGGCATTGAGGTGCACCAGCACTTCCACTTAAGCTGATGAAGGGGAGGTAGCCAAGTCAATAGGGCATCAAAAACCAGTTCTATGAATCAATATGTCTCCACTACAGTGAGTGGATCATCATTAAGGTAAAGTTCTGGCTGGATGAATGTTGCAATGCCGACAAATTCATGACACACAACTTCGCAGCTGAAAACTGGAAGCCGTCGGCTAGAGCCCATGACTGCACCTTGTTAATGGCTCCCTGTAGGTGAAGCTCAGCAACACCAGTACTGGAGGAGCAGTATGAAATGCAGAAGTCATCCGCATACAGAGAAGGTGAGACTGATGGTCCTACAACTGCTGTTAGACCATTAATAGCCACTAAAAATAGCCCTAAAAAGCCCTGCAGAACGCCATTCTCCTGAGTAAAAATCTGGAGCACGCTCCGGAGACCCCACTCATACAATGTGGCAAGGATATGATGTCACCAGGTCATGTCGTATGCTTTACGTTAAGTCAAAAAAGATGGCAACCAGATCTTGGCATCTGGAAAAGGCTGTTCGAGGGACACAAGATCATCAGTGGTGGAGTGACCCTGGCAGACGTCACCCTGACATGGAGCCAGTAGGCCACGTGACTCCAGGACCCGACCCAACCCAACCCAACCCAACCCAACCCAACCCAACCCAACCCAACCACCGGCACACCATACATTCCAGCAGCTTACAAAGGAAGTTGGTGAGGCTGATGGGCTGGTAGCTATCCACATCAAGCGGGTTTTGATTGAGTACCAGAATGATGGCGCTCTCCCGCCATTGTGATGGAAAGATGCAATCGCACCAGATCCAGTTGAAGATGACAAGGAGATGTTCCTTGTAGTAAGACGAGAGATGTTTAATCATCTGACAGTGGATCCGATCCAGCCCAGGAGCTGTGTCGAAGAAATATGCTAGGGCGCTGAGGAGCTCCCACTCTGTGTTATAGGATTCACTGTGGTGTGTAGTGAACGAGAGGATGTTCCTTTTCATCCGCCATTTGAGGGTGTGAGGGTGCAAAAGACTGGGGGGGGGGGGGGGGGGAGGGGGTGTAGTTCTCCAATGCAGAGGCTCAGGCAAAGTGCTCGGCAAAGTGCTCGGCAAAGTGCTCGGCAAAGTGCTCGGCAAAGTGCTCGGCAAAGTGCTCGGCAAAGTGCTCGGCAAAGTGCTCGGCAAAGTGCTCGGCAAAGTGCTCGGCAAAGTGCTCGGCAAAGTGCTCGGCAAAGTGCTCGGCAAAGTGCTCGGCAAAGTGCTCGGCAAAGTGCTCGGCAAAGTGCTCGGCAAAGTGCTCGGCAAAGTGCTCGGCAAAGTGCTCGGCAAAGTGCTCGGCAAAGTGCTCGGCAAAGTGCTCGGCAAAGTGCTCGGCAAAGTGCTCGGCAAAGTGCTCGGCAAAGTGCTCGGCAATCGCTTTTGCATCGGTAGATAACACGCCATTGATGTTAATACCAGGGAAACCAGTTGGGGTCTGGTGCCCACAAAGACGTCTTATCTTCGTTCAGACTTGGGAAGGTGACGTAGAGGGCATGGGTCTGCATTGCCGGGAACCAGGTTTCCTGGAGGGCAATGCAGAAAGAAGGTGTCAAGCTTAATCTCCACTTCATCCTCAGACACAGAGTGTGTAGGTAGTGGTGGTGTGGGTGCCACCACAGTGCCTTGGTTCTTGGGGGTCTTTGTCTTTTTAGGTTTCTCTCGCTGCTCCTTAAGTTCGTCCGGCTGGGAGGGTTTCACTGATTCAGTCTCAGGAGCAGGAGCATGACTACGACCAGCTACCTGTGGTTGCTTCAGCCACTGGCAGGTGTCAGCTTTGCCTCTGGTAGGAACCTGGAAAGGGAGTGACCCAAGGATCTGTTCCTGGCAAGAGGAGCTGAAGAAGACTTATGCTTATCCAGATGGGAAGTGGATACTGACATCCCTGATGGTTGGGGGATGGGGGGGGGGGGGGGAGGTGGGGGGGGGTTGCTCCTGAAGTAGGTTGGACAAGAGTAACAGGGAGAGAAGTGCTCCCCACATCAAGGGGGCAGGTGGAGTCTGACAGCTATGAGCTAACTGTACACGGCAGAACGGAAGATGGTAGAACCACAGCGGCAGTGTAGGTTGACATCACAAGCACAGGATGTAGCCTCTCATATTTCCTCTTAGCCGCAGTGTAGGTCAGTCACTCCAGGGTCTTGTATTCCATTATTTTTCTGTCTTTGGCAAGAGGAGCACAGGATAACAGAGGAAGAACACCAAGTCAAATAAAACATGTGAGAAGGTACAAGACGCCCCCTCGTTGTCCTCACATGGCTGAGATGCCCTACCTCAGACAGGTAAAAACCACCTTCACGAATTGTAAAACCAGGTCAGCCACTGAGGGTTCATCCACTAATACCAGGGATAGCGAGAAAGGAAGATTATGAGTCCATTGCAGGGCAGCTAGGTTAAGACAATCAAACAAAACGTGGACCACCATCAAAAGGGCACCACAACGAAAGTGGGGCGGATTCCTCGCAATGGAGGTGATGACCTAGAGTCAGCCAAGTATCGCCAATGTGAGACAGTAAAGAATGACACCAAAAATATGACCCTGACTCCAACCAAAGACCACCGACCATCAACACTGTTTGAGGACAAAAAGGGAATCACAGGTATTCAGGACCTAGGAATGGTGAGAGTAACACTCATCAAGAGCTTGTAAACTGCTCAAAGAGTCGCTACAGATGAGGAAGGACCCCATCAGCGCAGGAACAGATATGCTCAAGAGCACGAGAGATGTCTACCTACTCTGCAGTGTAAACACTGCAACCATCTCACAAGGAGTGAAGTTCAGTACATACTGCATGAATGTAAACAAAGCCAGAGAGACTGGCAACCACTGGGCCAGGAGTATAGACTACTTCTGAACCCCAAAACGTATCAAGAATAGAGAAGAATTGGCAGTGAAGGAACTCAGAATGAGACGAGTCTTTCGGACCTTGTGATAGGTCAAGAAAGCGCTGTGGAGGAAGGTTGCAACAGAAAGCTGTACGTAAGCGGGACTAGAGAAGTAGTGGTAGAGGGGAAAACTGGAGTTCGGAAGAAAGGGTGAGATGTAAACAATGATCATACGCCCACATTCGGCCGATATTGCAGGAGGTGGATCCCCATATATTGAAAGATGAAATGGTAGTTTGGGCACTCCATAGAGCATCAGGTGCATAATGCAAAGGTGATCAACTGTAGTTGACACAGAACCTGTAATGGTGGAACCCCTGCCTCCACTAGGAAGCTGATCATGGACTAGTCCAATACGCACCAGTTACCAGTCGTACCCCACGATGGTGTATCTAGTGCAATGTCTGTAACATTGAAGGTAATTTGAGTGGTATGTGAGATTCCCATAATCTACAAGGGACCAGACCAATGTTATGTAGAGCCATGTAGGAGTACAGCTGAGGCATCAAAGAGCACTCAGGTGCTACCAACATGTCCAGTTAAAACAATTTTAATAAACATTTTTGGAACAGTGATCAAAATTTTTTAAAGTTTTTTCATTTTAAAATTCAGTCTCGATCACACCATGTATGTTACAAGAACATAGGTGACCAGTTTCAATCATATCACATGACCATCATCAACAGTTGACATCACAGCAGCTGAGAAGAGTGCTCCACCTACCGTCTTCCGAAAGATGCCATTGGTCTGATGATGGCCATGTGATATGACCGAAACAGGTCACCTATGTTCTTGTAACATACATGGTGTGATCAAGACTGAATTTTAAAAAGAAAAAACGTCCAGTTTAATTGATGGGGAAGCCATGTCAACCAAGAATCAAAGATGAGAGTTCACCACCTTGAGGGACTGGTCATCAAGGTACAGATCTGAATACAGAAATGTGTACACAGGTCTTGGAAGCAGAAAAATGGAAGCCATGAGTGAGAGCCTAAAACTGCATTTGGTGTACTGCTCCCTTCCATCTGCATTCATTCAGCAACACCCATAAAAGATAAATGCAAAAATTATCAGCATATAGCGAAGGGGATGCTGTAGGACTTGTAGCCACTGCCAGATCATTGATAGCCACTAAAAATATATGAACAGTTAAAATACAACCTACAGATGGGAGGTGTTACAGAAGGCCTCAATCTCTGCCTAAAAGTGAGGCATGAAAAAAATTGGAAGCGAGCCAGGCATCACTCACATAAGGTGGCAAGGATGTGGTGGCACCGTGTTGTATGATAAGTTTTATGCAGATTGAAGAAGACTGAAATGAGGTGTTGACAACAGTCAAAAGCCGTTCGGATAGCACACTGCAGTTTGACTAAATTATCTGCAGTAGAGCGGCGTTGGCAAAAGAGCATCCTTAGGTGAACCCAAAAGGTCTCTGATTCAAGGATCCAATACAGTCTTTGATTCACAATCTGTTCAAGAAACTTGCAGAAGACACTGGTTAAAGTTATTGGATGAGAGCTATCCATTTGAACTGGTGGTTTACTCAATTTCAAAACAGGAACAACACCACTTTCCTAGCACTGGATGGGATTTCCCCCTCACTCCAGAAACAGTTAAGAACGGCAAGTATATGATGCTAGCCACCGATAAGTGTTCAAGCATTTTGCTATGTTTTGGTGTGCAGCCTGCCCAGTGAAGTACAGGAGCCATGTCAGTCAGAGATCAAGGGTGCTGGTGAATTCCTACTCACTAAACGAGCATTAGAAGGCTCCATATTGGGGGGGGGGGGGGGGGGGGGGAGAGAAGAACGAAAGATAAACATAGTCATTCCAGACGGGGTTTGAAAAAATGCGTGGATAGTGGACCAACACAAAGACTTGGAACAAATGCTGAACAAAATGCTCAGCAATAGATTCTAGGTTGGTGAGGGCAACACTATTCAGAAAAATTACTGGGACACCTGTAGGAGGACAGTGTCAAATATATACCTGACCTCTGCCCGTAAGTGCAAAGAAGGATGCATCCCTATGGCAGGAAAGTAATGTTCCCAACAAATCTGTTATTGGCATTTAAGTAGATAACAAGCCTAAGCACTAAGTCGTTTCAAGCCCAGGAGGTGTTCGAGAGATGGACGCTGTCTGTAGTGTTGGAGGGCGAACAGTCTTTCCACTGAGGAGAACCTGAGGAAGAAGGAATCACCGAAGCAGCTTCCAAAAGCATGGCATAAATGAAACTCCATACAGACTCATCAATGCTGTTGCGTGGTGGTGCAGTTGGGAGAGTGGCCGAAGAAAAGGTATCCCAATTCGCATTAGTAAAGGCCCATCTGAGAGAGCATCCAGGAGAGTTACGCTGGAGAAAAGACGATTGGAAAATGATCACTGTCACAAAAATCCTTAACTCCCCACTGAATGAAGGGGAGGAATCTAGGTTACAGACAGAAAAATCAATAGCCAAGTAAGTGACGTGTGCCAAACTAAAGTGTGAGGACCTCCAATGGAGGAGGCAGAGATCAAGCCGTCCTAGCAGATCTTAAAAGAAGCCTGCCCCAGTCAGTGGTCACAGCACCACTCCACATACTTATGGACATCAAAATCCCAAAGGATAGGGCAGGGGGAGAGCTGTTGAAGGAGGGCAAGAAGGACAGGAAGTGTATGAAGTTGGTCTGAGGGAAGATGATGCATATTGTTACCACAAAGTCTAAATGGATCCGAATGCACACTGCTTCCAGCACAGTATGAAGGGGAATCCAGGAACTAACAACATCCATGCGGGCCAACATAGACACACCACTGGAGGCTCACATAGGGCCCAGTCTGGGAGAAGGCTTGGACACCACAAAGAGTCAGCAAACAAGTATCCACAAAATGAGATTCCTGCAATGCAACCTAAGTTACAGAGTAGAGAGAAAGAAGGGGCTGCAATTCTGGAAGGTGACAATGACAATTACAGTTTCATTGGAGGTGAGTAGTACAAGGGGCCAGATGGATGTCAAATGGGCCTGAATCAGTCACTTATAGCCACTCATTTTCCCATTGACGCAGGACCTTGTACATCAACAGCGAGGTGATAGCATGCAGGGAGATGGCACATTGAAATACCTGAGGATCACAACAAACCTCCTTGGCTGCTTGGTCTGCCCTTTGTTCCCTGCAATTCCCATGTGCCCAGGTATCCAGCAGAAAAACACCTTCCTCAGTTGTTTTAGTTGGAGGAGGGCAACCTGGATATTCTGGATGACTTTATATGGAGGAAGTAAATGGCACTCCAAGAATTTGAACAGACAAGAAATCTAGCACTGGAAGAGTGTCTCATCTGCTCCAGTGCCTGCAAGATCGCATGTAATTCTGCATCGAAGATAGTAAATCCCTGATGCAGTGGGACCTTGAAGACATGATCTGGGAAAACGACAGAGCAACCAACGGAGTCCCCTGCTTAGACCCAGTCATAAAGACAGCTACATTATTGTGGTGCACATATAAAATGTCTCTAAATATCAAATTAAAAACAGAAGCAGGAGCACAGTCACTGAATCTAAAATGACGCTGGGCCTCTCCAGTAACCAAGGCGGCAGATGGTTAAAACCCTGGATTTGGGGTTGTACTTGCTACACAACTAGTGACTCCAGCACATGCTGATCCCAAATGGCAGTGTGGCCCATGGACAGTTGAAGAAAAGGCATTCCAGAGGCCGATGAGCAACAGTATGATGTGTGGGTAAAGTCAGAGCTGCAAGAATCTTACATGCCTAGTGCACCAAGAGGAGCCGTCGCTGGATGGTAAGTGGCGGTTCCCCGGCCTCAGCACAGAGGCTGGGTATGGGACTGGTCCTATAAGCACTCGTGTCCAGCAGAATCCCCTCATGGTGTCAGCATCAGTTATCTTCAAATATTAAGGCCTCACTGATCCATACACAGTGCCCCCATACGTCAGCCACAAGCGCACGAAAGACCTATAAAAACTGGAGCAGACATGCTCTACCTGCACCCCACGATCTGTGGCTAAGGCATTAAGATATTCAGTGCCTCGAGGGTTCTGGCTTTCAGGTCTCTTAAGTGTGGCAACCACAACAATTCCGAGTCAAAAATGAGGCCCGTAACCGCACGGAGTCTCTAAAATGTAGGATGGTATCCCCCATATGCAAGTCAGGCAAATTGAAAAAATGACAAGAAGATTAAAATGAACATATGTCCTTGCAGCCAACTCCTGTAACCTTCGCACTGTAAGTTGCAACTGACAGCTTGCTTTGCAACACTAGTAGAGCAACAGGAAACAGCAAAATCGTTCACAAATAAGGAGCACTGTACAGGACTCCTTACCATGGATGTGATACCATTTATGGCTATGGCAAATAGGGTAACACTTAAAACACTGCCCTGAGGGACACCATTTCTCCTGCTCAAAAAGAACTGACAGTGAGGCACCAGTTCGGCTCCGAGAAAGCTGTTGAGACAGAAAAGACAATGTGAAGATGGAGAGGTGGCCACAAAAGCCCCACTGATGCAGTTGTGCAAGAATACAATGTCTCCAAGAAGTATCTTACACCTTACTGATATCTAAGAATACACCGATACAGAGATAATTGCCTTAGCAAGACTGCTCTAGCAGGGTCAGGTTGTCAACAGTGGACCAAAATCTCCAGAATCCACACTGAGTGTGGCTAAGGAGTTGTCTGGTCTCTCAAAACCAGACCAGAGGACAGTTAACCATTCACTCCAGGGTCTCTCCTACACAGCTTGTTAAGGTGATACTCATGTAACTACTGGGAGATTTACAGTCCTTTCCCAGTTTCAGGAGAAGTATCAGAACGACCTCCCTCCATGAGTTGGTGAAGTTGCTATCTGCCATATTAGATTAAAACATTTGGGGAGGATAACCTTTGATGCCACTGGCAAATGTCAAAGCATGCAGTATCAGATTTGGTTGTGTCCAACTGAAGTATCACAAGTCTCAGACAGTGCCATTTGAGCTCCCAAATGGAGAAACAGGAGTTGCAGGCCTTGAAACAGTTGGATCTTAAATCCAACTTGTCCCTCTTTGCAGTAACAATGAAATGCCAGATCCTGGCTTACATCAGCTGTAGTTTTTGCAAAATTTCAGCCAGCGTCTAAGCAATGTCTCTGAGCATCATTTGGAGACACCTCTGCTTCAGCAATTCTGCTATTGGTGAACAGCTGCATTTAGCAGAAATGCTCCTGATGGCTTCCTGTACTTTTGTAGAACAACTGGAACCATTAATAGAGTCCAGGAACGCTTGCCATGACTGTTTTTTGCTCTCCTTAATGACATGTTGAGACTTGGCTCTTGTGACTCGAAAGACAGTAAGGTTGTCCACTTTCAGGCGGCATTTAAACCATCAAAGAGACACATGTCTGGCCTGGATGGCTCTCTTCTGTCCACCAAGGTACAGGTTGCCAGAAGGAGGTCGCCTCATGAGAGGACTGAAAGACTTTGGTATAGAGAGGTCAGCTGCAGGACAGATCACATGTGTGATGTGGTCCACCCATTCCTGGACACTGTCACAGTGTTCAAACGCAGCCAACTGGCAGAACTGCACCCAGTTTGCTCTCCCTGTCATCCATGTTGGTAGCTTCTGTTCCAGCAATGTGCCATCTAGTAGGTGAATGCTGATTGGGAAGTGGTCAAGGGAGTGAAAGTTATCAATGACCTCCCAGTGAACATGATTGTTGGAGAGCAGAGAGATAGGTTGATGGCCAAGAATGACAAAGTAGCAACACAGAAATGAGTGGGAGTACCAGTGTTTAGAATGCACAGCTCTTGAGATGTTAGGAGGCTCTCCAAAACCTGACCCAGAGGGCAAGTAGGGGTTGGGCCCCACAGGACATGATGGGCATCGAAGTCTCCCAGGAGGAGAAATGGTCAAGGGAGTTGCTCCGAAAGATCTGTGAGAGCCTCAGAGTATACTGCATCCAACTGAGATAAATACAGAGAGCAAAATGTAAGCTTCTGATGTGCATGAATTTCAACTGCTACTGTTTGCAGGTCAGTAGCCGAGTAGCCAGGGGGAGAGCAGAAGAGTGATGTGAATTAGTGACAAACACTGCAACCCTTCCCTTGGCTCTTCCTCCAATAGGTGATCCTTGCAGTATAGCTTACAGTCCCACAGCACAGGGACATTTTAAAGATACAAATGCGTTTCTTGTAAACACAAGCACAAGGGGCATGCCTGTGCTCGGGGTTTCAGTTTCTCCACATGATTCCTGAACCCATTCACATTCCATTGTAGTATGGGAACCATGTCAGCTTGCAGTTTAAATGTACCCATACCTTCGCACCAAGGACGTGAAGCTCTTTTAGAGCGAGGGCAAGTGGAGGGACTGGCTGGATTTGAGGGATCTAACTCCATGGTGTCCTCCTCATCAGTTAGACATGCCAGAATGATGTCTGACTCAGCCAGGCACAGCTTGTGACCCGAACATTGGGAACCTTTCCCTGCACCTTGTCCCACTGAGGGTGAGGGGGGAAGGGGCCACTGAAAGGCGCTCTGCTTTGTGTGTGGCTTCTGGATGCTCACGGTGGAAATATTTTTGGTCTTTCTTGTTGCAGTTGACTGAATTGCTTTGTCCTTAATCTTTTATTCTTGGCATGTAAACGTGCAAGTACAGGTGCTTGTGGTGGATACAGGCATGCTAGACATCATCTGCGTGAAGCATCGGCATGGGAATAGATTTCTGCACCATGGAAGAAAATGGGGTGGCAAAGGCAAGGGGTTTCGTAGCCTTATATTCTGTTTTGGCTTTGGCATAGGGGATTCGCTTGAGCATTTATTTCCTGTATTTCGCACTGCTCAGCAAAAACAGAGCAGTCTCGACTCCAGACTGGGTACTTCCCATAGCAGTTGACGCAGATCGCAGGAGACAGGCAGTAAGTCCCAGCACTGTGAGCTGGTTTTCTGCACCTCCACAACTCATGGTTGTATGGCTGAAACAGTGGCATTTACAGTGCCACTTAGGGTTTGGTATGCAAGGCTGAACATTAAGTTGAAGGAACGCCACCATAACATGTTCAGGAAGTGTAGGAGAATTGAAAGTGACAATGAAAGTGGCAGTCTTTTCAGTGTCTCCATTAGTCCTTCACTTTCATTGCTCCACAGACTATCCTCATGGATGTCCATTCTTTTTTCATTTCCGCTATGTCCATGTCCACAATATCTCGACATGTGACAATGCCCTTATTAGAGTTGAGAGAGGTGTGCATCTCAACAATGATATCCTATTCACCCAGTTTCTACAATTCCTTAACCCTTTGGTGAACGCACTTGCGACAGATAGCCGCAATATTTAGTTTTCTGTTAGTATCACAGACAGCATTACAATTACGTACACATCCAGATACAGATTTGTTGTTCTCAATGGATGTCACCACTTGCTACATTTGCGCGATTCATGCTTTCAGCAGTTTGGTAGCTACTGTTGTTTGCAGTGTGTTTGCTGCTACGCACCTTGTGATGTAAGTATTTTCTATACTTGTGTTTTTCTTTCGTCTCAAGGCAATCTTTCTTTTATATTAGTATATGATGAATATTTGAATCTAGTCAAAGTTCCCATATGAAAATTTCATTACTTTTTACAGTATTGGATATTGATTTGCTACAATATATTACTTTTACAAAAACATGTGTTTCATTAGACATCATAAAAGTGTGGAAATGGAGAAAAAAGAGGCATTTGACAGGCACTGTCTATTTGTCCTGAAGACTATGAGAAAGTATTGCGAGAAATGTCAGAAGAAGAATTACTAGAATTGTCAGATTCATGTGAATCTGAGTCAGAAGAGGACGTTATTGAAGAAGAAAATCACAGCATTGATTCCAAACAATCAACAGATGACCACCTGGTTGAAGAGGGGAAACAACAAACAGAGGATTATCAATTTTACGTAAGAAAAGATTAAACTATTTGGATAAGTGAACTGCTTCCTTCTTCTTCTTCTAAAAACACCCTAAAAGTATTGCCAGGTCCAAAAGCAAGTGCTGAAATTATGGAAAGAGAAATTGATGGATTTTACCTATCTATTACTGATGGGATGAATATTTTTCCTTCGGTTAAAAATGTAAAACTAATTGTGGTGCAAAAGCCGCAACGCGCCCACTCATGGAAGTATGAAAGGAGTTCCACCTGCTTTGAGCTGCTAGTTTTGACGAACAATGAGAAATAACACAGTTGTTTCATAGATTTTAAAGTGCCAGCACAAGGCCTTCAAAATCCTTATGGATACAGAAGGGGGAACACTTTTTCAAATGTCCCCTTCTTTCTCTATCACCAAAAACGCATTATTATTCACAACTCCATGAGCCCTGTTACTGAAGTCTAAAGCATTCTTATTCTCAGGAGGACTAGCCTCTTTCCATTCTCTTGGAAGAATGGGTGTGAATACTCCCAAGCGTTACTCCCTTTTTGCTGGAAGCAGAGGGAGATGCTTTCAAGGGTTCCATCTCGGACCCACGAACAGTCATGGAAATAAGGGCCCACCCAAACAAAGCCCAGGATGCCTGAGTAGGCCTTATACAACTGTGGTGTGGCAGGCTGCCCAGAGATTGCCCGCTAATGACTGTTCCACATCAATAGCCATGTGTCCCATCAGCCACAGCACACCTTGAGACTGTGGGTTTTTTTAAAAGAGGTTTATTCCGTCCTTGTGATGCAGGTGTTCAAGCCAAGATCCCCTTTCCCTAAGACAGACAACATTCCACTGCTGCGCCACACTGTGCTCACTGAAGTATGCCCAGAGCTTACAGCAATGGGGAACTGGCAATGCTTACCAGTCCCCAGCTCTGAAACTATGAGGTCGCACTGCCTGTACCCAGCAAATGAATACTGAACCTCTGAGGGCATCGAGAGTTTTGAATTCCTGACTCTTCCTTTCCTTTTTATAGATCAGGTACTCCAGCGAGTGAGGATAATGTGGGCTGCAACAGTTCACGCACTTTGGCACTAAAGGTGCAAGGATTCCCCATATGGAGAGGCAAGCCACACTTGCCACAAATAGGATTCTCCTCACATTGCAAAGACATGTGAGCAAAATAGAGACAGGGATATGGGATATAGGGCTTTGTGTAAACCATGACTGACTTTTTCTGGAAGGGTATCTCCCTCAAAAGCCAGGATGGATGCACTGGTATCAACGTGATTGTCCTTAGCACCCTTCTGAACTCACTGGACAAAATGAACATCGTGCTGTGCCAGATCTGATCCTTAACAGACTGAAGGAGGTGGTGCCTGTGGAAAATAATTCCCTGGGTCATATTTAAGGGTTAGTGAGGAGTCTGCTCACTGGGATATCTCCTAAACATTCGCAAGTATAAAGGGAAGTTGACTGATTGGCAGAAGAGTTTTTAATCAGGAGGAAGCCAGATTACACCTTAATAAGAGAGCCAATTTCTCCAGACTTATCTTTGATACATCCTACAGAAAAGAGCTGTTAGGTAGTAGCAAAAATCACCCTGTGTGTCCTGGAACAAACCAAATAATGAGGAAAGGGTTTTGCCTCAAGCTAGTGACAGAAGCCCTTCTCCCTGGGGATGACCAGGGAGGGGAAGGCTGTTGAAGTAAAAGTACAGGCAGAAAGATTGCTGCAGAGGTGAGTGGCCAATTGCAAGGAGCTTAGCACACTTCATGTGCAGAGTATACGCCGTGGTACCACCCACCACGATCAGGGGCTCCCCGTGTGGGCAACACCCAGCTGCAGCAATTGTCATTGATGGGAGTTCTGATGCCCCTAAAAGATGAGCAAACACTGCTAGGCATATGCAAGGTGGTGACAGCTCAGGTACCAGACGTACGATCCTTATGTTGTCAGGGGACTCAGCCAGATGGGCACATAACAGCCCCACCACACCGACTGGGTACGCTTGCTGTTGAACCAGTGGGTTGGGGGGGGGGGGAGGGAGGGGGGAGGCAGGAGGAGGCTCTACAGTGGGGATGGAAGGAAGGGAGGGAGGGAGAGGAATGCATGCCTTAGGTGCCAAGGAGGGAGTTCATCCCCAAATACACACACTTTGGAAACAGAATGTAGAATAGGTCACACTCCAAGGGCGACTACAAAAAGCCAAAAAAAGGGGGGGGAGGGGGAGGAAACATGGGACACAAGACCGAAAAGGAATACCAGAACTGACAGAATAGCCACGTTGTCATAAAGGGAAACACACAGATAGGAGGGGGGGGGAAGACAGGAGGGGGGGGGGGTGAAAGCTAGGATGGGAAGGAGTGGATATGTGGAAGAGAATGCAACCCAGGAGAGAAGAAAGTTTTAACAGCTGCGGGCCACATGTGTGCCACTCACATACCCACAAAAGAGATGTGGGTTCCTTTGGGGGACAATATCTTGTTACAATTAAGACTGCTAAGTATGTTTTATCCTAATTAGATACCACAGTACATTTTTCCTGCAACTGATGCTTTATGTAAGACAACAGTGGCAAGTCAGGCAAGTCTTTCAGTTTGAAATTAATAATTATAGTACTATGAGTAACTTGCTTTCTCTTTTCCTAATTATAAATGAACGTTTTAGAAATCTATTTTCTAGTGCGTAACTAGCTTCTCTCATAGAAAATGACATGTTATCCAGCACTTATTTTTCCTAAACAGATGAGTCCAAATCAGTAATAAGTATGTTAATTCCTTACTGGGGAGACAATTAAGTATCTTATTATAATTTAAAAGCTGACGTTTTAGAACACGTAAACCTGTCAGCAAAACTGACAGCACAATTCCCTACTACTAAAAGAGAGAATTTACAAATAGTCACAATTTATTTGGCATTCAAATACTCCACTTTGGCCAATCTATAGACTGCTAACATACCTCATTATTCCAGTCTTGCTCTCTGGGAAGAGTTTCTTGCAGGGAAACCCACTTTGTACTTCAAGTTTCCGTTTCCTCTAAAATAAAAAAGTTTTGAAATTCATTAAAAATTTTACAAAGGAAATGAATTACATAACATTTGTAGTAAAAAGATAGAGAAAATATTTGGGGAAATGTCAAGCTGTTTAATTAATTATGTCTATGTACAACAGGAAAGATTTTCTGCAATCTGAAGCCAGAGGGAAAATTTTTCGTTAATACTGAACAAACAAATGTTTCAATAACTATCCATGGAATGACATACATTATGTATTTAAAATGTACAACAATAAACTGTGGTACAGTTAGCTGCAGACTTATTTTTGTTTATTTGTTGTGAAAAAAAGTTTTTTGTCATCATTTCTTATAATCAAAGGCATGCATCGGTTTTCAAATCCACAGAGGCACTAGTTTGGAACCCAAACCTTGGCATAAATCACATTTTTTCACAAACGTATTATGATAAGGAACCAGTCAACTTGTTAATCAGTTAATGAAATAATGAAATAATAAAAATATAAAAAAAGAATGTGCTAAAACTCGCTCTCTGAGGGTTCTGTACAAACCTAATTATGAATATAGATGATAATGATGATAAAACAACAACAATAATAATACTTGTCCCCCGAGTCTCATGGTGGCATGCGTCTCAGTTTACAAACCCTGTCATTTCCAATAAAATACTCTAGCTTTTCATACTTGTCGTCGTCTTCACCACCACCACCACCACCACCACCACCACCACCACAAGTTGATTACCAGGGCTGGCGTGGTGTTCTGCTAATATAGATGTAACGGCAACCTCTGGAACCTTCCATAGATGGCTGGAGCTGTACATGTGCGTAAGGCAAGTTTAGCAGCTCCAAGTGGCTGCATTTCTTCCAAACTGTGAAGCGATTGCTAGCAAGATAGGGTGTGTGCTGAAGAGACTGACTGAGACCATTGTTTTGGCCTGCCTCCTAGATAAGAGAGATGTTACGCACCAAATGGTTCAAATGGCTCTGAACACTATGGGACTTAACGTCTGAGGTCATCAGTCCTCTAGAACTACTTAACCCTAACTAACCTAAGGACATCACACACATCCATGCCCGAGGCGGGATTCGAACCTGCGACCGTAGCAGTCACACGGTTCCGGACTGAAGCACCTAGAACTGTTCGGCCACAGCGACCGGCTTGTTACACGCCATTGAAGACAACATAGGTCTTTCTGTTCCTGCTGTCCCCTGTGAATGTGGCAGCATTTACAAAGGTCAAACTACTCACACTATTGCCAAGTGTTGTGCAGTGTATTCAGAACATATTAAACACAGGAAATTCGAGAAGTTGGCCATGGCTGAAAACCGCCTAAAAAAAAAAAAAAGTTAAAAAGATGAGTTTTGGCTCAAACATAATTCATATTGGGATTCTGTTATCAAAGAAGCAACCAAAATTAGAATAAACAGCAACAGTTTAAACAGAGACCAGGATTACAGACTTAGTAGAGCATGGGGCAAAGCAAAGATGTAGGCTTGACACTTTCGGGAAAGCAGGAGCAGCAGTTTGAAATGTGGCACTGGCCCCTCACGCCATGTGAGGTCACAAGGTCCCACAGCACAATGGAGCCACTACGAGCTGCCAAACTTGCCTTCTGTGCCTCTCGGGAAGGGTCCAGATGCTGCCACTACATCTATACAAGCAGAACATTGTGCCAGCTCCAGCAGTCAGTTATTTAACTCATGATGATGATGGTGGAGACAGCTATTGAAAGCTCGTGCATTCTATTCAAAAAGACGTGGCTTGTAAAGTAAGAAGATTTTATAGGACGACGAGGAAGACGACGACGATGACGATGATGATATAATTATAGCCAGACCGAGATTCAATCCTGTGACCTCTCAGTTTCCAGGGACATGCATTACTGCTAGATCTCCAAGGCCCAACATGTGTAGATGGTTGATCTACAGGTTTTGCTGAATGAATCTGTATCAAAATATGTGACACATACAGCTGATTCTTTTGAATGAATTGATATAAAGACCTAAGTTAGTTATACATATAACTGTATCTATTGAATGCATTGACTTAGAAGGTTAAATTATTTACTCCACCAAGGGACTGTCAACTTGATACCTCCACCCATTTTCTGAGAAAATGGGGTCATAATGAAAATAAATACAGATTAAAAAATTACAAACATTTTTTTATGCGGCATAATTACAAATTAACAACTTTCAGATTTTCTCCTTCACTTCTACTGTAAACTTGTCTCAGGTCTGATGAGCAAATTGGGGAGTATCGAACTATGCGACATAAATGACTGCATTTAAATTTTTCACGCTGCTAAGGGACTGTAGGCCTTAGTACGTGACAAATTTCAACTTGATATCTCAACCTATTCCTAAGAAAAAAGGAACTTAAAACTCTGCCAAACAAAAACTGACCCTATAAGGGTTATGTTTTTACCAATGAGGTAAGGGACCATAAAAAGAAATACAAGGTCTGTCTAAAAAGTATCCAACCTTTGACTTTCCCGCACAAAATAGAGATGATAGCGTGGCGCCATTGTACACAGTAAAGGAAGAGACCTTTAAGTGTATGCATAGATTTTGTCCCCACCTTCCAGCGCATCAGTCGCTGCCTGTCAGTCACTGAGTGAGGTGCTACACAACGTGTTCGTTGGATTACCGATTCTCTCAAGATGACTGAACGTAATGAGCAAAGATACTGCATCAAATTTTGTCAAAAGCTTGACGATTCTCAAAGCGAAACAATTTGTAAGATTCAGCAGGTGTTTGGAGAAGATGCAATGGATGTAACACAAATTGAGGAGTGGTTTAACCAATTCAAAAACGGCCGCACATCAGCGGAGAGTGACCAATGTTCTGGCAGGCCACAAACTGCTCGGAGTGCAGCTGTTGTTGAATTGTGCATCACGAATACACACCAGATGGACAAACAGTGACAAAGGAGTACTATCAAGATGTTATCCAGCGACTGTGATGGAATCCAGCGTTAAATACCAGACATGTGGATGGTGAAAAACTGACAACTGCATCACGACAATGTCCCCACACATTTATCCAACTTGATACAAAATTTCTTGGCCAAACATGGAATTACAGCCATTCACCAACCTCCCTACTCTCCAGACATGGCTCCTTGCGACTTTTGGTTGTCTCCAAAATTGAAGATGCCACTGAAAGGATCCCATTTTGGGAGTAGAAAAGAGGTAACGTGGAACACGTCAACGGAGCTGAACACCATTCCAGAAGAAGACTTACACAGATGTTTCCAGCAGTGGAAGGATCGGTGGGCTAAGTGTGTTGAAGCACAAGGGCCCTACTTGGAAGGGGATTAGGGTCCCAACTCCATAAGGTATTCGAAATATTTTTTCTGGCCAGATGCTTTTTAGATGGGCCTCGTATATCAATATACATGGAAAATATAACCTGACCCATCACATCTAGTTGTGAAATCTTGAGACTGAGGGTGGGGAGCGCCTAATAGAATGTAGTGGTGTGGACATGTTGGGAATGTGGGTCTCACGGGAAGTGTGCAAGGGATAAGTCCCCGCAGGCACACTATCCTCTGTGCCCTCAGTGGCTCAGATGGATAGAGCATCTGCCATGCAAGCAGGAGATCCCGGGTTTGAGTCCCGGTCGGGGTACATATTTTCAACATGTCCCCAATGAAGAACATCAACACCTGTTTGCAGCTAGGGTGTCCATTTAATTATCATTTCATTTCTAGCAAAGCTGCATGGTTGTCAACGGTAACTGTTCTTTCGGGAACAGATACTACCGTAATATATAAATACCTGGGTGTAATACTTTACAGTGACATGAAATGGAATGATTACACAGGCTCAGCTGTGGGTCAAGCAGGTGGTACACTTTGGTTTATTGCTTACAGATCACTTGTGGAACCAGTTCTAAAATATTGCTCAAGTGTGTCGGACCCATACCAGATAGGACTAACAGGACATACTGAACATGTACAGAGAAGGGCATCATGAATGGTCATCGGTTTGTTTAATGAGTGTGAGAGTGTCACAGAGATACTGAAGGAACTGAACTGGCAGACTCTTGAAGATAGACGTAAACTATCCCAAAAACAAAAAGTTTCAAGAACCGGCTTTAAAGGATGACTCTAGGAATATTTTAAAATGCCCTATGCATCACTCAGATAGGGATTGTGAGGATAAGATTAGAATGATTACTGCATGCACAGAGGCATTCAAACAATCATTCTTCCCACACTCTAATGTAACGGGAAGAAACCCTAACAAGTGGTACAAAGTGGCGTACCCTCTGCCATTCACCTCACAGTGGTTTGCAGAGTACAGATGTAGATGGGTGAAGCTGGAGGTGATGTCAGATCAACTGTAGAAAATGCTAGCACAATGCTTCAATTCTTGTCTTCAGATAAACCTTTGACAGAAGCTGTCAACACAGTAGTCTACACCATACATTAAATCTTTGCCTATGAGAATCTACTTGTGAAAAGATATCTTATGTGAAATTATTGGGGTTAAAACCATCATTACACCGTATGCGGAGTTTTAGAACTGAACATTTTATGCATACACCTAAAAAATTTTCATCCAAATTTCAAAGCAAATAAAAGAATATGGTAATGTCAGGTTACAGGAACAATTACAAGTTGTATGATCCGATAACAAAGAAAATAATTTCAGTAAATGTGGTTCTCATTGAAAATACTACAGGATACCCTAAAGAACTTGGGTCCTCAACATTATGTACAAATACAACTTCCCGACAGATCCAGAAGACAAAATTCAACGACCTGTGGAAGATGGAGCATCTGAGGTCATCAACTTGGAATGAATCTTAGAAACCATTATGAATTACACCATCGAGTTCATTTCCAAAACTATGTGGCTTGCACAGCAGTCACTGGTGAACCACAATCTTGAGGCAATGGCATTAAGAGAGACTGAGAAGTGATATGAAGGAATGAAATGTCCTCATTGGCAATAAATAATACCTTGGACTTACTGGATCTACCTCCAGATCATCAGGCTACTGGTTGTAAATCAGTTTATGACATTAAACGTAGACCAGATGGTGGTATGAATCTATAAATTAAAGAAAAGCCTTTATGGACTGGAGCACTATCCACGATGTGGGAATCAAAAGTTTGTTCTTTTCATAAAGCTTTTTTTCTTTTTTTCATTTCAAACAGCTTAATTCAGATAATTGTGTGTTTTGTGCTCCAGTTGATGGCCTTAAAAACTTTTTAGCAATTTTTGTCGATGAAGGACTAGTTCTGAGAAAATCAACCACAGTTACAAATAAATACTTGAATTCGAGATTCATTTTGAAACTGTGCTTGATAATCCCAGATACTTTGTAGAATAGGAAACCAGCTGGGACTGTGAAACTAAAGAAGTGATCATCTGTTAAGAGGGCTATATTAGTTGCAACTTAGAAAGTTCATCGTGAACAACTGTTACCTCATGCAACATCTACTGATTACGTACAGTTTACAGATGCACTTTGAACAGTGTCCAGCTAATGAAGACAAGAAAGCCATGGGAAATTCTATTTTGCAAGTCTGTCGGTGGGTTTCTGTTTGCACATGATACAATGTTTTCTGTCAGTTAAGTAACTCAGGATCTCAAAACTCTGGACCTGAGCACTTGACTGCTGTTAATTACATGCTAAAACATCTTCAAGGTACAAGAGACAAAGGTATTAAACCTCATATACTCAGATTCCAATTTTGTTGTAGATATTGATACTTGTTCAACAGTGAGTTATGTCAGCAATGGCTGATCACCTGGCCTATTCTCAAAGACTGCCCCATCCTACCCTTAAAGCTTGTAATGTATTCTGTGAGTTTTATATTTTGAACTACTGATTTGAATTATATTTTCTTGATTTCTATATCACTGTGAGATGATCTATGGATGAATAAAGAAAAAACGATTAACCACTGGACCAGTTACATAGTCATCTCGCAGGCAAAAATATGTTGCCACACCTACAATAAAAGTGATGTTGCACCATACAACACAGCTGCTGACAATATGGCTTCATACATTCTTGCAGCAATTCAGGGCAACAAGGAACAACCAAGTCTTTGCAGACAACTGAAGTGCATTGCAATTGTTAAAAAGTAATAAACATCACAAAAATCTGAACACAAAGTTTCATTACATTTATGGAAAGATACGTGATGGTCCTATTCTTGTCTCCTACATCAAGTCAGAAGATCAATTGGCACATATGTTTACAAAAGCACTTGCCGAAGAAAAGTTCCAAACTAACTGAAGATGACTATCAATTGTATCTTTAAAAGCAGCAAACAAGAGTAGGAGTGTTTCACAGTGGCTTGTTGTGCTACGTATCCTGTGCTGTCTGTGCACAGATTGACAACTTATCAGTGCCTCTGATTTTTTAAATATCTTTGCCACTTCTGACAGACATATGTTCTGCTATTTCTTTATGTACCGTTCTGTCTTCTTATCACTGTTAATGGAATCTGCTGTGTGTGTCTTGTGTTTGCAGTCCCTTTTCCCTTTTCAAGCAATGAAACTTATTCACCCCAAACTGTCCAACAAAGTAGGCGAATGGAATTTTATAGTCTAAGACCTTGTGTTGGTAAGTTATTACATGCAAAGTTTCACATTTATCATGCACTTACTTCCGCATATATGAAAAGCCAAACTTTACATTTTTTTCAAGCAGCTATTTCTTTGACTGACTGCTTCAAATTATCCCTATGAAGATAACTCATAAAATATTTTCTTATAATTTCATTTAAAACCAAAAAAATTCTACAATATGGTGTAGTTTTGTTTCTTTCAAGAAAATACTGCTGGTGATGTGTTTCAAAGTTACTGAAAACTCGGTGGCACGCTGTTGCAGCCTGCACTACGGATCTCTGCAAATACCTGCTAGGTGATCATGTTTAATGGAAACATTGCAATTGAACAAATAAAATTTCATCATGATCCATGACAGCCATCGGGAACCTCTAGTTCATCACAATTGGATGAACTGTAAAGGAACCCATACAAGACGAACAAACAAATATTCCATTTTTATATATCAGATTGTCCAAGGAGATGAAAAAGATCACTAAAATATACATGTTTAAAAAGGCCGTGAAATATGCTTCATCAGTCTAAGTAAACCATACCATACAGAGATTACTTAGTGGACTCTTATTAGTGGTTAATAATGAAATATGCCCAAGATCTACAGTGCATAATACTAATGTCTTATTATTTTCCCAAGATGAACATCTCACTCATCATGGGAAGAGGAATGCTGATTCAGTTTTACACACAAATTGGGAGGACGACATGGAAATGTGTACAGCGAATTGTAGCATGTTTATGGTCCTGGAGTCAGTTTTCTTGGGGTCAATTTTCCAGACAGACTGAGGGGAGTACAAGGGACTTATAAGCATGTTAGTGATGCTGATGTCATGCACCAGCTGGTGTCTGTGGCGTGTACAATGAGTGTGGAGGTACGTGAACAAAGAGTGTAAAAGTATTTCTAATAAGTTATGTTGTGCAAATTATGTGTGAACAACAGATTAGATTCAGTTTTCGTTCCATAGACCCAAAAATGGCACGATTCTCATAGATGCGGAACATGTCAGAAAGTACAACATAAAACATTTGAATATAACACCCACTACCCACATCATTTGGCAGGAGATTGTCAAAATAGGTGAATACATTACCGTGAACTGAGACTGCTAATATTTCCAGAATTAATACACTGTCAGAATGAAACACAGTTATGCACTTTTAATACATTTATCATACAAAAAATACCTAATCCTGACTACTGTAACCAAGTGCTGTCAAAACTTAAATCTAACAGACATTTTTACTTAAGCTGGCCTGACAATCCCTGTTAAGATATTATCTATAGAGTAGAAAGAGTTGCCTATCAAAAAGTCTTCCAAGCTCTGTTGAAACTGTGGTTTATCTGAAACCAAGTTTTGAATGTGCAACAGGGACCAAACAAATGAAGCCATGCAATTGTTAGCACACTGACTTATTTGAGAGGACAGAAATTGCCATGTCTGGCCATCCCAATTTATGTTTTCCGTGGATTTCCTAAATAATTTTCAGGAAATACCAAGACGGTTCCTTTGGCAAGGCCACAGCCAACTGTCTGTTCCATCCATGTAATAACATCCTGATATATACTACGTCTCTGTATAACTGAGCTATTTATTTTCATTGAACAATGATGACAAACCCTGAATCATTATCAGATGATGACTGGATGAATGAATGAATATATAAATAAACTGCCAGTCAGATCAGATCATACCAGATCATTCAGTCATTCATCCACCCAACGTTCACAATTCAATCTCTCATTTTCTAGCTATGAAGACAATCAACTTAGGTGTATCCATTGTCTAAGCAGAAATAAAAATGCAGTAACAAAATGAATTTGTAGAAAACGTTTCTATATATTATTTTCTTCTTCCAAAGCCTTATATTATACCCACACCATAAAACCATATAGTATTTCTTTTTATATGACATTTGAAACAAATCAAATTCATAAAAAACAAACCTAGTAAAATATCCAGGATGGAATGTAACAATACCAGAGAAGTTCTCCGAGACTGCAGACGTGTGTGCAAGTTGCATTTGCGTACGCGAGAGAGCGAGAGAGAGAGAGAGAGAGAGAGAGAGAGAGAGAGAGAGAGAGAGTGTGTACTGTTGACAAAGGCCTTATTGGCCACAAGCTGTGTGAATCTTTATTGTGCCTATAGTGACTCAGCATCTCCGCTATATGGTGAGTAGCAACTTTCCTTCTCTGGTATTGTTACAACTGAAATATTTTCAGTTGCAGCTCCCCAACTCAAACTTCTGCATTTTAAACACAGCTTTCCCTTACATTTATTATAAATGAGTAAGATGTGCAGTGTGCAGTTATTTCCATTCAAATTCTCCATCTCTCTGGTTACATGGTCTTCAGGCAGACACAGGACATCAAATTTCTGAGAACTTAATGTTCCAAACATATATGCTCATCTCTATTATTTCTCAAATCCTTAACATTATAAAATAAACTGTTTTGCTGCAGATTTTTATTCTGTTCAAGGTGAAATTATGTTTACTGTCATTTCTACAGTAATAATCATCCAGATCTTAATATAAATAGGAGGCCTTCCAACTCCAGACCTGTTTATAGCTCAGCTAACATGTTCAGCCTACCCCTTTTGTTCAAATACATGAATATGCCAAAACCCATCAGCTAACAACAACACCAACAAGCATAGTAGCTTTAATACTTCTGTAGCGTAAGGTTGGTCATTGTCCTGAAAAATCTCCATAAAACCAAGTAACTGATGTACCTATTGTATCCTTATCACCCATAATACAAAAATATTCATCTTTATGCAGGAGTTTCAAACTACAGTATCAGAACTTTGAGGATTTATAACCAGAATTCATCCATGAAAACTGCACATTCCTGTCAGTTGATAAATGCTGATGTGGGTCTTCATAATCATGAGTAATTCTGCCTTTCACCATTTCCTTGTCTTATGCTTTGCTCTTCAGTCCCATACAGTTATTACTTTGCTTCTTGAACTGTCTATTAGTTGATATCTGCTTCATCTCCCTTTTTTTCCTTTACCACCCCTTAAATTTCCAACTGGGGTAAGTGCTGCCTACTCAAGATGCGGCCTAACCAATTTTTCTTCCTATTCCTGTGGTCTCCAAGAGGCTTCTGATCTCTCTCATCTTCTGTTAATTTCTGTCCTACTCAGTCTTCCAAATCCAAAATTTTATTTTGCTTCATACCCACATTTACAGCCCTCTTTCCTAATATTTTGATAATGTCCAGGTTTATGTCCCACGTAAATCTCTGTCCAATTTGGCCACTCACTACATCAAATTTTCATTCCGTTGCTTGAATAGCAAACACTTCCTCAGTAATTGCTGCTTTCAATCTTATGTTTGCATCACGTCTTTGGTCCTCCATCACAGTATTTTTAAAGAATTTGAATTTTAAACCTGCTCTAATTGTCCATTTATCATGATTTTGGTCTGCTTTATTTTTACTCCCATCTTTTTGTACTTTCCTATTTTTTATGTCATTCCAAATTCTTCACATTTGAAGTTTAGGTATTGCGCCATTTCCTTAAGAACCTTCTCAGATTCTGCCAACACTACCATGCTGTCAGCAACCCATTTACACTCCACCATTCTGCCTCTTGAACACACACATTCATTCCACTCATACCCCCACTCTTATTACATCTTCCAGAAGATATAAACATAGCACAAATGAAATGTGAGATTCCTGCCTGCCTCCTATTTCTCCATTAATTCTCCTAGCAACTCTGACTCTAGCTTTCTGCCTGCAGTACAGTTCCTTAAACTGTGTATTCATTACTCAAGATAGCTTTGGTCACATGTGGTATCAAACTTTTCCACAAATTCCCTAGGCCAGGCACACAACAAGGACACAAATTTAAACTAGCATACCTAATGCATACCCATCTCTCTTTGCAGTAATTGAGGCACAGATTTAAGTTTAATTTGTGTGTGTTCCATGTTATCTTACGAGATTATCTTCTAGTGAGGATAATTGGGGAGGAATGAGAGGGAAGGATAGAGCAGGGTGTGGGTGGGGGAGGTGAATGTGGCAGCGGGAGGGAGGGAATAAAATTTGGTACTGCATACATCTCACATCCGCAGATTTCAGATAATAATGGACAGAGTCCAAGTTTATATGAAAACTTACCCTCGAGTTCACGGCATTTGCACTATTAACAGACGGCAATGCAGAAGTTTCTTCTCCATCACCAACCACATCCAACAAATCTTCAACCAGTCCTTCAGCACCACTTCCATCACCATCACACTCAGCATCATCCCCTTCCTCAAAGTCCTCCCACCCTCCATCTTCACAGTCTTCACGTTCGCTAACATCTGCTTCCTCCTCTTCTGCACCATCTTCTTCTTCAGTCATCAAGGGCACATGGCAAATTTCAGTATTTTCTCTTACACCTAATGTGTTATCATTTGTAACAGGGGTTGATACTTCATCACCAGAGACTTCTCTTGATGGCCCAGCACTATCAGTTTCAGCAATACTATCTGGAAGTTCCACACAAACGGGTTCAGTTGGACTTGGACTTGTACATTCAGTCTTATTCGATGAGTTTGAACATGATGCGGCCATTATAGTTGTGTTTGCCCTGTAAAATGACATAAAAGATCAGTGACGAAAAACTGCTGAAAACAGCAACATAAAACTACTTCGTAAATAGGTATTCGCGAGCTATACTAGATTAATAAATAACATAAACGTGACACTACAGTGGATCCAATGGCGAGCACCACAAACTTAAAATTTGTTTCTTTACGAGTCCATCTTACACTTACACACGGAACTTTTACTTAGTCATCCAACAGAAGTCTATTACCCCACACCCACAAAAAAAAAAGAGGTGCCTTAGTTCATCAACAGCAACAACTGTATTTTTCATACATTTTTGTATTCAAAATTCAATCATGCTGCGATGCAATCAACGAACAGCGAAGCCACTTAAACTTATCATTGTTGTAGTTACCCGCCTCAACAAAATATTTGTTTTCCTCTAACATTTAATCCATTTTTAAATAAGGTTACGCCAAAAGAGACTGCTAAATATAACAAACAAGGGGGAAAAGCCTTCTTTACTCATCCATCAATGCGTTCAGATCGACATTTATTGTTTTTCGGCAGGCTTTTAACCGAAAAGAGGCGCTCTCTAAGTGTCTTTTACTTATTCAGATACTAGGAACAGGCAAGTAATTTAACATTCATACTCGGACACTTGCACGGACAGAAATTTACGAACCATTAAGTTCCTCAGGCAGCCATACTTCATGGTCAAATCAGATGTACAGCGCCGTATAAGCTGTCAGTGCTGTCATCTACAGACGAAAAATCGAAGTAGGCTTTTGTTTACACATATTTACGACGAAATGCACGTGAACTTATTCTTCCGCACTGTAACAACACGGGAACGCTCTCGAAGAATGAATCACATATTTATTTCCCATAACGTAGCAATATAAGAACAATTAATTTTTGAGGTTACAGTCGATTCTCGTTTGAACTAATTGAGTGAATAAATAAATGGAAAATTTGGAAGTTTAATAATATTGACAAATGATTTATTTGCTTTGATATCAAAACCAAGTGTGGGATATGCAACCTCCCTGGCATAGGATATGGGGTTTCCATGTGCTGGGTTGTTGGTAATAGAAACGGCAGACAGGCGTTACAGATCGATATTGAACGTCATTTCCGGAAGCCCCTGGAATTTGATGTTGATGAAAAATGTGAGAAGAAACGCTAATGGGGTTAAATTTTATACATTATTCACGCCGTGTTTAGCTGAAATAATTCAGAAACTCAAACGGTCAGGATATCAGCTGATAAACTTCAACAACATAATGTAAGTTAAAGAGAATTCTCTGGACTAGTATACGCGATGTTTTGACACAACGATCAGTATTATTGTAGACAGTAATTTACTGTCAGCAGTTTATTAGGTCGTTTCTTTGTTTTGTTTATAATATTTGGGTTTTAACAGTTGTTTCGGAGTTAATATGTCTGTATCAAAAGATCGCCACTCCTATGACAGGGACAGCAGCAGTGACACAGAAGATTACCATGACTCGGACGACCGAAGGCGTCGTGTGTATCACAAAAACCGAATGAGGTAATTATACCTTGTTTTAGTTATTAGTGTTATTTTGTGTCATTTATTTGGTTGCTGTTTCAACTGCATCTTGCTAGACACCCAACTGATCATCAAAATTACGTCATCTGCAGTATGATCTAATGGTGGATTAAAGTGTTGATAGGGTTCTGGAATTAACTGAAGCCTTCGGTATCGCTTTATCAGCTCACAAGTAAACTGGAACTAAGCTACAAATAAGTATTTCACCACACCTAAGGTGTCATACATTCGCTGGCTTTGCCCGCTGAGAGCCCATTTGTCATCTTTAGGCCTAATCGTCATCTTTCGGACTAATCTGTAGTTACGCTACGAAATCTACATTGCAGAAATTTATGTACGATAAAAAAGGTCAAGTATAGTGCATGTGTGATGTCACACACCTCAATATCATGAGATCACAGGAAGAAGCTGACATCTGGTATTGGTAGGTTTAGTTAATCCATCAAAATTTTGCTTCTCTGCATATGGAACCGAAATTCTTTTCTCAGTTGAAGAATACTTAAATACTAAAATATAGATATCATATGTCTCAAATTGTCAGACATCCTCAATATAAAAATAAATTTAGTGATGTAGCAGATAGTGGACTAGGGTCAGTGTGACTTATTTTTGAAGAGGTGTGAGACAACATAGCAGTTGTTCATTAATTCAGCAACTTAACAGAAGGCCAAATAGAGAGCTTTGTTTATAGATGTATAAACACGTATAACACCAGCATAGATAACATACTGGGTGAGTAGTAGTAAACATTCTTAAGGCCATTTAGGGGAAATCGTAGACTTGTGCTGAAATTTAAAATGGGAAGTTAAGGTATAATTTCTGTGGTCAAAAATAGTCATTAGACACTCACTATAACTGCATATAGAGAAGAAAATCAGTTTTGTCCATTTAACGGACACACCCAGGCATTTGTTAAATGATTTTTAGAAACCCATGGAGAAAATAAATCTATAGCTGTCTGGAGGGCTCACTTCAGTTGTTGCATTGTGCCCCACATTTATGTTCACTGTAACAAAGGGCCTTCCATTGCAGTAAATTTTTATTTAAGAAATAGGCTACAAAACTAATAACAGTTGTAACAGAAGCATGTTTTTGAACTTCTTTGTTATTATAAACTAGTGTATCTCAAAAATGAGAAACACATTTCCTGATCAAACAAACTGAGCTCTTATCAATGATGCAAAGGAAAATCAAATCTGAAATTACCATTTTGAAATATAACTGGGTCGACAGAAGAGTCCGATCCAACGCGTCAGCTTTGACCCGTGACGTAAGGGTGTTGTCGTGTGTGACGTCATGACGGCGCGGAGTTTGGTTTGAGTGTGGCTGTCTCCAGTTCTGTTTTATCTCATTTTATTTACTTTTCTTATCTGTTCGTTCTATCTAGTGAGATTTTTTTTTTTTTTTTTTTTTTTTTTTTTTTTTTTTTTTTTTTTTTTTAAAAAAAAGACAAAAAACACTAATCAGATACTGAAGCATATTTATCTTCTATGGGTTGCAGGGGTTACGACCCCTGGGGAGGTGGGTGGGTATTCATGCATGGCTGTCTTCACTTACACGTTGTAGCTACGCAAGGCGTCTAAATTTGTTTATATTTAGTTTGCCCCCCACCCAAAACACCCCATTTCCCACGCTTGTCTCGTTAGTGTCATTAGGCTTCTTGTGGAAAGTGTGTGTGTTTGTTTTTGTTTCCGCCATATTTGTGACGTCATGGGGCAAAGCAGACGGGTGGGATCGGACGCTTCCGTATTTCCATATGACCTTTTGAATATTGACAGAGTTAATGAATTCTTTAAAATTATTTTGGTCTTGAATAACTCTGCATTTATTGGAGAAATCTGGTTGCCACTTGCACAGTCCTATGTAAATGAGGAAACAAATCATTATCAGAAAGTAATTCTGCCATAAGGTATAATCTGCTGAAAAATTGTACAAGTTTGTAACAACAAGGTTTATCTGCTACTTTGACAGCAAATTGTGATAAATCTGCTGTACACTGAGCACCTGCACTGTTGTACCTAAAATGTTGGGCAGTTTCAAATCGTTAGCAGTAGTAAAGCAAACTTGGTGATCAGTTCATGTATAATGTTATGGAAAAACTAGCCTTTACAAAACCATGGCTGTTTTGGCCTAACCATACAACTTATTAAGTTGTAATTTGGTATGGCTTCATGTAAAACCGATATTCACGGTAAGGGTGTTGTGGCGCGGAGTTTGATTTGGTTGTGTTTGTAAATGTCGTGTTGTTTGATGGCATCCTCTCTCTCTCTTTCTCTCTCTTTCTGTGTGTGTGTGTGTGTGTGTGTGTGTGTGTGTGTGTGTGTGTGTGTGTTTGGGATGGCTGCCCGGAATTTGTTGGTGGTAATTGTGTTTTTTCTTTTTTATTATTATTTCCCCCTGGAGTTGTAATTTGTTGTGTATAGAATGTGTTTTAATTTATGTAGGGATGTTTGAGTTTCTAATTTTTGTGGTGTGGTTTTGGTTTTGTTTTCCGTAGTTGCAGGCATTGATTTTTTTTTCCTTCAGTAGTTATAGGTCAAGGGAAATGATCAATTCCTATTTTCGTATTTTTGTATGTAGGTATAGGTGTTTGGCTACCGTCAGCTGTGGTCAAGGGAAATGTCTGATTCCAATTTCCGTAGTTTTTGCTGTAGGCATTGGTGTTTTGGTATCGTTAGCTGCCATTGACCTGTATAGGTCAAGGGAAGTGTCAAATTCCTGTAGATTTTGTAATCATTATAGTTATTATTATTTCTTTCTTTTCTCAAACATTATGTCTGGTCAAAAATGGAAAGTGACGCGGACCTTGATCAAGCGTGACTTTTAACTGTACGGTATATGTTAAATTGCATTTAGGAACTTTTGGGTAATTGAACATGTATCAATAATTACGGATTTCTGTAGTTGTATATATAAGTTTGGATGTAGCTGTATTGATGTACTGGTGGATATTGTGTGGTATGACTCCTTTAGTTGATAGTATAATTGGTATAATGTCAACTTTATCCTGATGCCACATGTCCTTGACTTCCTCAGCCAGTTGGATGTATTTTTCAATTTTTTTCTCCTGTTTTCTTTTGTATATTTGTTGTTTTGAGTATGGATATTTTGATTAGTTGTGTTAATTTCTTCTTTTTATTGGTATGATGTCAGGTTTGTTATGTGGTGTTGTTTCATCTGTTATAATGGTTCTGTTCCAGTATAACTTGTATTCATCATTCTCCAGTACATTTTGTGGTGCATACTTGTATGTGGGAACGTGTTGTTTTATAAGTTTATGTTGTAAGGCAAGCTGTTGATGTATTATTTTTGCTACATTGTCATGTCTTCTGGGGTATTCTGTATTTGCTAGTATTGTACATACGCTTGTGATGTGATCTACTGTTTCTATTTGTTGTTTGCAAAGTCTGCATTTATCTGTTGTGGTATTGGGATTTTTAATAATATGCTTGCTGTAATATCTGGTGTTTATTGTTTGATCCTTCCGTCTCACTGTATATATTGCCTTTTCTTAGCCACGTGTTGGATGCGTCCTGATCGATGTGTGGCTGTGTTAGACGATACGGGTGCTTGCCATTTAGTGTTTTCTTTTTCCAATTTACTTTCTTCGTATCTGTTGATGTTATGTGATCTAAAGGGTTGTAAAAGTGGTTATGAAATTGCAGTGGTGTAGCCGATGTATTTATATGAGTGATGGCTTTGTGTATTTTGCTAGTTTCTGCTCGTTCTAGAAAGAATTTTCTTAAATTGTCTACCTGTCCATAATGTAGGTTTTTTTATATCTATAAATCCCCTTCCTCCTTCCTTTCTGCTTAATGTGAATCTTTCTGTTGCTGAATGTATGTGATGTATTCTATATTTGTGGCATTGTGATCGTGTAAGTGTATTGAGTGCTTCTAGGTCTGTGTTACTCCATTTCACTACTCCAAATGAGTAGGTCAATATTGGTATAGCATAAGTATTTATAGCTTTTGTCTTGTTTCTTGCTGTCAATTCTGTTTCCAGTATTTTTGTTAGTCGTTGTCTATATTTTTCTTTTAGTTCTTCTTTAATATTTGTATTATCTATTCCTATTTTTTGTCTGTATCCTAGATATTTATAGGCATCTGTTTTTTCCATCTCTTCTATGCAGTCGCTGTGGTTATCCAATATGTAATCTTCTTGTTTAGTGTGTTTTCCCTTGACAATGCTATTTTTCTTACATTTGTCTGTTCCAAAAGCCATATTTATATCATTGCTGAATACTTCTGTTATCTTTAGTAATTGGTTGAGTTGTTGCTGCCAGTAGTTTTAGATCATCCATGTATAGCGAATGTGTGATTTTGTGTGGGTATGTTCCAGTACCCCCCCATGAACCATGGACCTTGCCGATGGTGGGGAGGCTTGCGTGCCTCAGCGATACAGATAGCCGTACCGTAGGTGCAACCACAACGGAGGGGTATCTGTTGAGAGGCCAGACAAACGTGTGGTTCCTGAAGAGGGGCAGCAGCCTTTTCAGTAGTTGCAAGGGCAACAGTCTGGATGATTGACTGATCTGGCCTTGTAACAATAACCAAAACGGCCTTGCTGTGCTGGTACTGCGAACGGCTGAAAGCAAGGGGAAACTACAGCCGTAATTTTTCCCGAGGGCATGCAGCTTTACTGTATGATTACATGATGATGGCGTCCTCTTGGGTAAAATATTCCGGAGGTAAAATAGTCCCCCATTCGGATCTCCGGGCGGGGACTACTCAAGAGGATGTCGTTATCAGGAGAAAGAAAACTGGCATTCTACGGATCGGAGCGTGGAATGTCAGATCCCTTAATCGGGCAGGTAGGTTAGAAAATTTAAAAAGGGAAATGGATAGGTTGAAGTTAGATATAGTGGGAATTAGTGAAGTTCGGTGGCAGGAGGAACAAGACTTATGGTCAGGTGACTACAGGGTTATAAACACAAAATCAAATAGGGGTAATGCAGGAGTAGGTTTAATAATGAATAGGAAAATAGGAATGCGGGTAAGCTACTACAAACAGCATAGTGAACGCATTATTGTGGCCAAGATAGATACGAAGCCCACACCTACTACAGTAGTACAAGTTTATATGCCAACTAGCTCTGCAGATGACGAAGAAATTGAAGAAATGTATGATGAAATAAAAGAAATTATTCAGATTGTGAAGGGAGACGAAAATTTAATAGTCATGGGTGACTGGAATTCGAGTGTAGGAAAAGGGAGAGAAGGAAACATAGTAGGTGAATATGGATTGGGGGACAGAAATGAAAGAGGAAGCCGCCTGGTAGAATTTTGCACAGAGCACAACATAATCATAACTAACACTTGGTTTAAGAATCATGAAAGAAGGTTGTATACATGGAAGAACCCTGGAGATACTAAAAGGTATCAGATAGATTATATAATGGTAAGACAGAGATTTAGGAACCAGGTTTTAAATTGTAAGACATTTCCAGGGGCAGATGTGGACTCTGACCACAATCTATTGGTTATGACCTGTAGATTAAAACTGAAGAAACTGCAAAAAGGTGGGAATTTAAGGAGATGGGACCTGGATAAACTGAAAGAACCAGAGGTTGTACAGAGATTCAGGGAGAGCATAAGGGAGCAATTGACAGGAATAGGGGAAATAAATACAGTAGAAGAAGAATGGGTAGCTTTGAGGGATGAAGTAGTGAAGGCAGCAGAGGATCAAGTAGGTAAAAAGACGAGGGCTAGTAGAAATCCTTGGGTAACAGAAGAAATATTGAATTTAATTGATGAAAGGAGAAAATATAAAAATGCGGTAAGTGAAACAGGCAAAAAGGAATACAAACGTCTCAAAAACGAGATCGACAGGAAGTGCAAAATGGCTAAACAGGGATGGCTAGAGGACAAATGTAAGGATGTAGAGGCCTATCTCACTAGGGGTAAGATAGATACCGCCTACAGGAAAATTAAAGAGACCTTTGGAGATAAGAGAACGACTTGTATGAATATCAAGAGCTCAGATGGAAACCCAGTTCTAAGCAAAGAAGGGAAAGCAGAAAGGTGGAAGGAGTATATAGAGGGTCTATACAAGGGCGATGTACTTGAGGACAATATTATGGAAATGGAAGAGGATGTAGATGAAGATGAAATGGGAGATACGATACTGCGTGAAGAGTTTGACAGAGCACTGAAAGACCTGAGTCGAAACAAGGCCCCCGGAGTAGACAATATTCCATTGGAACTACTGACGGCCGTGGGAGAGCCAGTCCTGACAAAACTCTACCATCTGGTGAGCAAGATGTATGAAACAGGCGAAATACCCTCAGACTTCAAGAAGAATATAATAATTCCAATCCCAAAGAAAGCAGGTGTTGACAGATGTGAAAATTACCGAACAATCAGTTTAATAAGCCACAGCTGCAAAATACTAACACGAATTCTTTACAGACGAATGGAAAAACTAGTAGAAGCCAACCTCGGGGAAGATCAGTTTGGATTCCGTAGAAACACTGGAACACGTGAGGCAATACTGACCTTACGACTTATCTTAGAAGAAAGATTAAGGAAAGGCAAACCTACGTTTCTAGCATTTGTAGACTTAGAGAAAGCTTTTGACAATGTTGACTGGAATACTCTCTTTCAAATTCTGAAGGTGGCAGGGGTAAGATACAGGGAGCGAAAGGCTATTTACAATTTGTACAGAAACCAGATGGCAGTTATGAGAGTCGAGGGACATGAAAGGGAAGCAGTGGTTGGGAAGGGAGTAAGACAGGGTTGTAGCCTCTCCCCGATGTTGTTCAATCTGTATATTGAGCAAGCAGTAAAGGAAACAAAAGAAAAATTCGGGGTAGGTATTAAAATTCATGGAGAAGAAATAAAAACTTTGAGGTTCGCCGATGACATTGTAATTCTGTAAAGAGACAGCAAAGGACTTGGAAGAGCAGTTGAATGGAATGGACAGTGTCTTGAAAGGAGGATATAAGATGAACATCAACAAAAGCAAAACAAGGATAATGGAATGTAGTCTAATTAAGTCGGGTGATGCTGAGGGAATTAGATTAGGAAATGAGGCACTTAAAGTAGTAAAGGAGTTTTGCTATTTGGGGAGCAAAATAACTGATGATGGTCGAAGTAGAGAGGATATAAAATGTAGGCTGGCAATGGCAAGGAAAGCGTTTCTGAAGAAGAGAAATTTGTTAACATCCAGTATTGATTTAAGTGTCAGGAAGTCATTTCTGAAAGTATTTGTATGGAGTGTAGCCATGTATGGAAGTGAAACATGGACGATAAATAGTTTGGACAAGAAGAGAATAGAAGGTTTCGAAATGTGGTGCTACAGAAGAATGCTGAAGATTAGATGGGTAGATCACATAACTAATGAGGAAGTATTGAATAGGATTGGGGAGAAGAGAAGTTTGTGGCACAACTTGACCAGAAGAAGGGATCGGTTGGTAGGACATGTTCTGAGGCATCAAGGGATCACCAATTTAGTGTTGGAGGGCAGCGTGGAGGGTAAAAATCGTAGAGGGAGACCAAGAGATGAATACACTAAGCAGATTCAGAAGGATGTAGGTTGCAGTAGGTACTGGGAGATGAAAAAGCTTGCACAGGATAGAGTAGCATGGAGAGCTGCATCAAACCAGTCTCAGGACTGAAGACCACAACAACAACAACATGTTCCAGTAATATTGTATCCATAATTTGTATTATTTAGCATGTTGGATAGTGGGTTCAGAGCAAGGCAGAACCAGAAAGGACTTAATGAGTCTCCTTGGTATATTCCACGCTTAATCTGTATTGGCTGTGATGTGATATTATTTGAATTTGTTTGGATATTAAGTGTGGTTTTCCAATTTTTCATTACTATGTTTAGGAACTGTATCAATTTAGGATCTACTTTGTATATTTCCAATATTTGTAGTAACCATGAGTGGGATACACTATCAAAAGCATGGTGTTGTAAGTGTCATTAATTTCTGTGTAATGACTGAAGTTAATATTTTGTATATTGTTGGTAGGCATGTTATGAGGCGATATTTAGCTGGGTTTGCTGTGTCTGCTTGATCTTTAGGTTTCAGATAAGTTATTCCATGTGTAAGTGTATCAGGGAATGTGTATGGTTCTGCAATGTAACTGTTAAATAATTTAGTTATAATAGAGGGAAACATTCCACGTAGGAAACTCTTTGTCTTTAAATATGTCTGCTTGTGTCTGTATGTGTGGATGGATATGTGCGTGTGTGCGAGTGTATACCTGTCCTTTTTTCCCCCTAAGGTAAGTCTTTCCGCTGAAACTCTTTGTCTTTAAATATGTCTGCTTGTGTCTGTATGTGTGGATGGATATGTGCGTGTGTGCGAGTGTATACCTGTCCTTTTTTCCCCCTAAGGTAAGTCTTTCCGCTCCCGGGATTGGAATGACTCCTTACCCTCTCCTTTAAAACCACTTCCTTTCGTCTTCCCCTCTCCTTCCCTCTTTCCTGATGAGGCAACAGTTTGTTGCGAAAGCTTGAATTTTGTGTTTATGTTTGTGTTTGTTTGTGTGTCTGTCGACCTGCCAGCACTTTCATTTGGTAAGTCACATCATATTTGTTAAATAATTTAGTTAGATGTGAATGTGTTGAGGTGAACTTCTTTAGCCAGAAATTTGCTATTTTATCTTTTCCAGGGGCTTTCCAATTTTGAGTAGAATTAATTGCTTGGGTGACTTCATGTTGTAAAATTATCACTTCAGGCATATGTGGTATCATCTTGTATGTGTCTTGTATGTCATCTTGCTTGTATCCACCATGCATGTCTGTTATGTTGTACCGGGTTTGACCATATGTTGCCCCAGAAGTGTTCCATGTCTGTTATGTTTGGTGGATTGTCTGTTTTAATGTGTGTGTTACCTATTGTCTGGTAAAATTTCTTCTGGTTTGTGTTGAATATTTGGTTTTGTTTCCTTCTGTTTTCACTTTTTTTGTATCTTCTAAGTCATTTGGCCAATGCTTGTAATGTCTGCTTCTTTTCATCTAATTGCTCCATCGCTTCTTGTTGTGAGATTTTACCTAACCTTTTTCGTTTTTTGTCTGATATTTCATTTCTTATAAATTGTGTTAGCTGTCCGATGTCTTTTCTCAGTTTTTCTATTCTGATCTGTGGCCTGTGTTGCCATGCTGGTTTTGTGGGCTGCTTCTGTGTGTTGGTTGGTTGTGATCTATGCCTAGTTTGTATATTTAGTGTAGTGAGTGCTCCTATATAAACCAGTAGTTGTAACTCTTCCATAGTTGTGTTTTCATTTATTTTGTTGTGTATGATTGTGTTGATAGTTGTTATTGTTGTTTCGACTTGTGGGTTATTTGCCGGTCTATGCAAGAATGGTCTAATGTCTGTATTTGTGTCTTTGTATTCTATATATGGCAGCTGAAATTTTTCTTCTATATCTAAGATGTGTGTCACTTCGTGTTCTATTTGTGCTTGTTCTGGTGGCTGTCTTAAGATTTCGTTTTCCTCTGATTGTTTAATTGATGCGTGTTGTCCTTTGTTTGTTTGCTCTGGGATGTTTGAGTCCATTACTGTATTTTCTTCTACTTCTGATTGCACATTATTTTGTTCCAGTATTTGTTGTACTTGTTGTTTGATGATTTCTAATTCTGACTTGGGTATCCTGTTATTTTTGATTATTACTCGGATCTGATCAGCTAGTAGTTGTTGTGTTAAAAATTTTAATTCTGGGTATCTGGTAATAAATGTTGTGTATACTTGTGATCTGTATCCAGTTGTGTTGGTTCCTAGGTTTGTTGCTTGGTAATAACAGAACATGAGGTGTCGATTAACTTCATCTGACCATCTCATCCTCTGTCTTTGTTTTCCTTCTAGGGTGGTTGCAGGAAGCATATCCTGCAAAACCCCTCTATTTGGATTTAAATCATTTTCCAGTTGGCTAGCAGTGTCATTACCATCGTGGGCGGGCATAGGGTTCAAGCGTCGTCCCCAACCATGATGGCGCTTGTCCAAGGCTTCATTAGTTCTGTCCTGAACCAACTAATCACACTAAAAGGGGGGTTAGCCCTATTAGTGGTTTGTTCTTTTCATCGCCTTTTACGGCTGGCAGAACATACCGGAGGCCTGTTCTTTTCCCGGGCCTCCACAGGATTTATTATTGTTATTATTATTATTCTTATTATTATTTTCATCTTGTGTGTTTTGGGATTGTGATGTGTGGTCGTCTTTTATTTTTTATTTTTTTACTGTTATATTTAGCTTGTCTCCTCCCTAAAAGCCCCAATTTCCCATTAGTTTGATTTGTTTTTGGAGGGAGATGTTATTGTTTTATCTACACATATTTTCGTGTTTATTGCCATGTGTGTGTAGTGATATCATAGGCACCATATTGGATACTCTTAGAATAACCATTTCTGCCATATTGATGACATCGTGGGTCAAAGTAGACGGGTGGAATTGGACACTTCCGTATTCCCCATCCTGTAAAAATTTCATCAAAATTGGAGTGTCGAATAGGAACCTTTTTTAAATTCAGATTATTTGACATGGTATGACCCTATTGTGACTGCAATTGGTACATTTAGCTAGCTGTGAAGCAACTAGGGGCAGCAGAGACACTGTTATCATCACTACCATGATGACTGTGACCTTACCTCCATCATCAAGTCGCTGTAATTTTCTTATTGTAATTATAATAATATTGTTGAATAGCACCTGTTTGAAATTTAACAGAGATAAATACCAAATAAATACAAATTCACATGTATTGTTACAGTTGGGTTCATATCACCTTCCTTGGTAATAAAGGGTGTATGAAGTGTAAAATTGTATTCTTCAGTTGATCGGAGTGCCATTATGCATACAGTCTCATGATCAGGAATGTGAGTACCAATCCCCATTTCTCATCTTCCTCCCTCTCGCCACCCTCCTCATCCCTGCTCCCTTTACCCAACCCAACCTCTGAATCAAACCAACTTGGTCATGATAAAAGTTTCTGCATGCATTGCTATAAAGAATAAAGCATCTTGCATTCCATGAGAAATGGTATACGCTGTTGACTCAAGTCAGTCCTTTTGAAAGAATATTAATATTTGTTTTAGTAATTGATTGAATATTCTCTCTCGCTCTCTCGCAAACTATTTATTTTTTAACAATTTCAAGAGGAAAAAAAGACGAAAACAACAAACTTCCACAGATGGTCAGTTCAAAAACTTACGCACTCAGTCTTTCAGCATAGGTTTTGAACTCTGATATTTATAATAGAGTTGTTCATTTTTTCTGGAGCCTTCTTGAAAATACAGCTAAAGAAATATTATTTAAAAGAATTTTTTTTCTGACCAGGTTGCACAAGAGTGAATGCTGTCATTCTTTCTCAATGAGTCCATTGTAATTGCACAAATTCCCTGAAACAGTACATGTACTGGATTGGGGGTTAAACAAGTCCAAACAGTGATCTTCTTTCATTTGTGACAACAGGTTATAATTTCACAGACTAACAAATTATTTGTGAATGTTCCCACATATGTTGTGCTACTAGACTAAAAAGAGGAAAAATAGCTGTTGTTGTTGTTCAGTGTTAGTGACCGTCTCCAGCTAGCACTGAAAGTGTTGTGCAAAGATAAGCTCTGCATCATTAAGTTTATGTTCCCAGTAATATAAAAGAGGGGTGAGTATTAGTAAAGGCTGCAATCACATCTGTATGCTTTCTCTGAAAACCACTGTTAAGCGCTTTATAGGAGGTACTTCCCATTGTACCAGAAATAACTGCTTCTTCCCAGGAAGAACATCTAAATGTCTCTGTGCTTGGCTTAATCAGTCAGTGGTTTTTTGCAGTCCTTACAGGAAGAGAATGCACTTGGCTGTCGTTTTTGCTGGCTTCTCCACTAAATTGTGGTTCTTAGAATTTTGTAAGTAGGTTTTCATGGAATAGTTGGTACCTATTTTAAAGTGTCTGACAGCTCAGGTTTTTTCTGTATTTTCTTGACGCTCTCCTGTGATTTAAACAAGCCTGTGAACATTCTTGCTGCCTTTCATTGTATATGCTTAATATCCTATTTGGCATGTACCCCTGAAGCTTGAGAAATATTTTAAGATAGCATTCACAAGTGTTTTGTAAGTGGTCTCCCTTGTAGTTCAGATACTGTATGGAGGTTGTGAAAGAATGAAGTGTACATGTAAGAGGTGGAAGTTCAGAATGGTTTAAGACGAAGTGAGATGTTCAACAAGACAGTTCACTTTCCCCATTACTCTTTAATCGCACTTACGGACACAATAATGAAAGAAATCAAAGATATAGAAAATGGAGATCTCTGTGCTTTTGCTGATGCCATCAACATGTGGAAAGGGATGAAAATGAAGGTTCAGAGGAGACTGGATTACTGGAATAAAAAAATTAAGGGATTCAAGTTGACTGTGAGTATAAGAAACCTAATCTGGACTGATGAAGTCCCTCTAAGAACTAAACTGATGAAGCCCCTCTAAGAACTAAACAAACCTCGTATAAAACCTATCTCCTGGCAATCATGATGTATAGTCTAAGATCCTTGTCATAATTGAGAGAGAAGAGAATCAAATATAAGCATGTGAAATGAAGTTCCTTTGGTCAAGTCTACAAAAAACTGGAAGAGACAGTCAGGAACGAACATACAAGTAGAAACCTGCAGGCAACCTTGACCATGGAGGAAAGAGTGATGAGTGCTGCGAGATTGAAGTGGTTAGGTCATTTGAACCAAACTGCACATCAGTATTTGGAGATGGAGCTGCCAGGAAAAAGACCGACTGGCTGGCCTAAAGAGAGATGGGCAGACCATGTTAATGAAAATCTCAAGAGGAGAGGAGTTGTGGTGTGCAGTGGAGAGAGAGAAGCTGTACCAGGACAGAAATCAGTTGAGGCATATTGTTCACATAGTTCCTACCCAACTTGCTGGAAGGAAATCCGGTGGTGGTGAGTTGTATGAGATGACTGATTCCAGTTCTCACATTGATATTGTGGGCATAAAATAATCCTCCTCCTCATTTTTTTCATCGTCTAATTGAATATGTCTTTAGTGTTTTTCGGACAGTACTTCATGGTACATAACGGCATCATCTGCAAAAAGTCTGAAGATACCATTGTTTGTCAGATAATTATATACAAAATGAATGGAAAGGGCCCCTGCAGACTTCACTGGGACATGCTTGAAGTTACTTCTATTCATGACTCTCCATCCAATGTAACATTCAGCTCCTCCATACCAAGAACTCCTCAATCCAGTCACATTTTTCTCCTTGTGATCATACTTTTGCATATAAATTTCAGTTTCATACTGAGTCATACACTTATTAAAAGTCAAGAAATACTACATCCCACACATCTGAGTGCCTTGATCCAAGGCATCCAGGATGTCATATGAGAAAAGTGAGAGTTGATTTTCATGTGACCAATTTCTTTCCAATCCATGTTGATTGGTGTGGAGGAGAGCTCTATTCTGTGATTCTACAAAGGATGAATGCCAATGAGATTGGATGGTAGTTTCATGTATCTCTTCGCTATCCTTTCTTATAAGTGGGGGTGATTTATGCTTCCGTCCAGCCACTGAGCACAGTTTTGTATTAAACAGATTTGTGATATAATATGGTCAACAGATGTGCTAACTTAGCTTCAGAATTCTGTACACAATGTGACAGGGATTTCATTAGGCCTGGAGCATGACACTTTTAGTGATTTCAACTATATCACAGTACTTCTTAGCCTCTTATGAATATCACTCATCTTTGCAGTGGTGTGAGGATTAAAGTGATTTAGTATTGACAAATACTCAATTTTATCATGTAATTGAAACTGTAGCAATTTTTAAAAATGACAGTGGGGTATAAGAAATATAAATATTGTTTGTCAGAGGAACACACGACTAAAAATATACACTTATTTCTGCCAGTAGAGCACTGGGGCAGTACAGTTCTGCATAACAAACCTAAAAAGGCAAATTAGGTCCAACAACAATTACTTTTCTTTCCTCATTCACAAAGACAATGAAAACAATTTGCACAAACAGGTGTGGCACAAACAAGTACAGTAGTTATTGCATCATTGTCTGCAAATGTTCCAAATGTAAAGGAGACATATTGCCTACTGGCTACCAGAAAAACATATAGATAGCAGCAGTATTCAGTTTCATGCTCCTGAACAAGCAAAACGAGAAGCCAGAGTAACATTTACAGTGAAATCAATACTAAGGGGTTTACTTGAAGAACCAAAGCTCTTGGAAACAGAGTTGACCATGTAATGGTATTTTTTGGGTATTGAGTGCCTTGTCTTTACAGTAGAAGTTTCGTGTAAGAAGTATGGCTGATACAACCAGTCACTCACTCAGCTAATCCTCCATCCATTGTAGGATCCCCAGATCAGTGGACAAACAAACATAAGGGAAAACATTGCCAATAAAATCTCTCAGCAGTTGAACATAACATGTATTGAGAATAGGTGTGCAGGAGCTGCAGCTTTCAGTTCAGGAAAGCCCACTATATCTTTAGTACAAGAAACATTTTATGTTAAGTTTGAAGTACCAGTTGATCACTGCTTCAGCTTCTCAAGGGTTGGTGCTTCAGTCATCTTTCTGGTTTTAGTCACATTTTATCTCCGATAAATTTACTGTTCAGCTTTCTTGTTACAGAGATTGAATTATATCACACTTACTGATATCCAGCATTGTGTTCTGAAAAATAGGCTTTTGCGTCAATGAGGCAGTACGTTAAAGTTGGAGTTGCAAATGATGGCGGTCAAGTTTAGGCTTGTTCTGCGCACCTACATCTCGCATTCTCTGACAGCCAATGACAATTCAAAAGAGTACTGAGCACTCTGCTGTGAATGTTGTATGCTGTGCAACCATTCAACTTGATCATAGCGAGTTATTTAGTGAATCTTTATTCCATTTGTTGTAAGTTGTCATGGCTGATGATGGTTTTAAGTGACAAATTGTACATAAGCAAGTGAGATACATAATTTGCGGGATACATTCTTTCACAAAGTGTAAAGCACATGTATGCGCAGACTGCAACTGTTGTTTGGAATAGGCAACAATGCAATCCCCGTCCCTGTTTTGTCCTGTGCAAACCACCATTGTTCGTGGAGTGGACTATTGTTAATAATGCTTGTAACCACGTATGAGTAGATCATATATGTAAGTGATGACCAGTCCTCTGTTATGGCCAGTGATGAAGTTTGTGGGGTGTAGATTTTAATCTGTTACAAAGTAGCTGTCTCACCAGCATTTCATCTATTGATCAGCGACCCATAAGTATCAGCTGTAGTGAATTAAATTCTTAACTCCATACTTTTAGAAACATAACGATCAAGCATAAATATGGCAGGCACAAAGTGGTCCACTGTTTTATGTAATTCAGGTCACTTTGTCTCAAAAAAAAGTATGGGTGCCCAGTATGTGGTGAAATCTCACAAGGAAACCTTCAAGACTGTAGTGTGGAAACAAAAATGGCACTTCGTGCAGCAGACGTTATTGGGCTCCTGTAGCCACCCATAATCCTATATCACTCACCTATTTAATTTTCATTGGTGACATAATCAGAATCAAGTGTTGAATACATCTGATCCACATTGTTCCAGAACCTCAACACCTTCTCTCTCCTTCTGTTTCATCAGCCATCCAGATTTAGGTTAACCGTGATTGCTTTGGGTAGATATAGAAATATATTGATTGAAAAGGCATGGCAAATTTCCTTCCCCAGTTTGAGTTTGTGCTCCATCTCTAATGACTTATAGATAGGCCATGAAAATCAAACCTTGTTTCCTCTGCAGCTTCATAAGCTGTTGTCCAGTATCTTGATGTCCACCTTGCCATGACTCTCTAAAAACTCCTATTAACAGTAAATCTACCAGACTCCAACAATACCACTACTCAAAGAGCTGTCATCTGTCGTTACCATAGCTACTGTGAAAAGCAGGCCCACTTCCAATATGCTGAAGGTCTTGTCAGTGCCTTTGCAGGCAGACAATATCTTCATAGAGATCTCCCATGCCTTATCTCTACATAAACCCAACATTCATTGCATGCATGCTGACGAACTACAAAGAAATGCATCCTTTGTCATTCAGTACCACAAAGGACTGTAGCAACTAAACTAGTTTCATCACTAGCATTTAGATTGCTTCTTGTTCTGTCCAGAACTGAGGAACCATCATTCACTCACCTCTCAAAGTGGTATTCGACATTGCACCCAACCTACACAGTATCCTTGTCAGTCACTTTACCATTGTTTCTCCCAACTCACTACCTCATACACCATATGCCTGTGGAGGAACCATGTGCAAGACATATCTCACATATCCACCATCCACTTCAAACTCTGGGCTGCTCATAGTATTTTCCATCTCATCAGTGACAACACCACCTGAGGAAGTAGCTCATTATGCACATGAATAAGACCTCAAAAACTATCAACATGGTTTAATGGCCACTGCCAAAGTATTCAAGGTACAACGAGGCAATGCTTGTTGGCTTCTAGCTATTGACTTAAGTGTCTGCTTCATAGCCCCAAACTATTTGGATGTTTTTTGCCAAACCAGGTTTTCAGAACTGCATAGGTGGAAACCCTCATTAGAGTGTGGACTTGATGGTCACTGGTACCTGTTCAAATAAACACATTAACTGTGATTATGTTGCACTTTTTTCTGCATCAGTAACTATTGTATCATTTTTTTCCACTTCCACCCCTTTTTGAGATTAACTGCTGAATGTTTTGGATTTTTCCTGTAATTTTTTGTCATGGTAGACGTCTATTCAAAAGTTTGCCCAGAGTTCTCTATTTTGATTGATAGAGAGACTGGCATGTCCCACTACACCTGGAATGGGCTGTTTCACTGAAGAGTTATTCTGAAAATTTGTGTTATCCAATGAAAAATAAACTGTTTAATTATTGATAAAGATCTGCAAATATCAGCAGTATTTTGTTGAAGGTTTTGTGCTTCATTAACACCATTTTGGTAGAATAATGTAAAGTACCCACTTGCATCTTAAATTGCTTTCTGGTTGAGTAATTTTTTTCTTTGTTATATCCTCAATGTAAATAACACTATTTACTCAGATTTTTTATTGCAGAAAAAGAAAAAAAGGCCTATGAATCAAACTGTGTCCATATGTTATTTAACAGAATAAATTTCCAAACAAAAATTTCTGGCAAAGCAGACTGCTGAAGTAGACTAAAGCAGTTCTAACAATGGTTGTGGTAGATGTGTCTTGTGACGGGGCTGCTCTTCTGCCTGTTTGATTTTTCTTTTTTACCTGCCTCCAAGATACTGAAATCCAGAATGAATGCCTGAGAATGTATGCAGTGTTATGTATTTTAGTATTGATGGTATTCAGGTTGACAGATAGGTTTCAAGGGGCAGCGTTTGTAGTATCGTAATCAGAGTTGATGAAAAAGCACCATCATGAACATTTCAAACAGCAGTGTAAAGTGTAAAGCATGCCTAGTATAAGAAAGTACAATGTGGCAAAGTATGGCAGGACAGAATTTCTAGCATGTGGTATTCCCCTTTTAAAGCTCAAAAATCTTGTTATGAAATCATAACTAGAAAATCTGATCCTGATGAAAGTGCTTAAAGTAAGTTACACTCTCAGCCTCTACATGAAGAAAAATTGTCACAGATCATACAATTAGTAGCTGATGATCCAGTTCATTGTATTCTGGTTTCGTTTCTATGTGAAACAGATGTGTTGCATATTTTAGTGGATCTCATGAGTGGAGAACAATTTAATCCCATGTTTTTGTTAACCTGCTTCTTTTAGAAAAACATACAATATCATCATTACATAAGGTTTCAAGAATGCGTGTTTTGCATTGTGGTTTGTTGGAGTAAGACTGGTGCTTTCAGATCAACCTTCTTGCTTCTTACTTGAACTTCCATTCTAAGTGTTCTGTAGCTTTACCTTTTTGGATTGTCTGTCAGAATACACACGATATTACGATTTTCCACTACAACTCTGATGTCGGACAATGCCTGATGCTTTCCCATTATTGTACTTTAAATATGAGTTGGGGAGAATGCAGTGAGTAGGAAAGTTGGATTGGAATGGGCTAATGCATATATTGTGCACAATATTCTTTGTTTGTGAGGTCTTAAGAGGAATACTCATGTGAATATGAATTTGTATCATGCTTTACAAAAAAAGCCTCTTTTTGGAACACAGGCATACATAGAAATTACAGGTCTTCCTTTACTGCCTTCCTCTCATTATCACAAGATGGGGTACTTGATTGAAGTTGCAGTGTTTATCTGTGGTAATTTTTTTGTTGTATGCAGATTTTTAGATGCTTTACCAGGTGGTTCTTCAGCTGTAATGAAGGCTGGAAAAACAATCAAGTGAAGAATAACTACAAAATGAACTGAATGTTGTACAGGGACACATCTGCCAACAGCCATGGCAAAACTGAAGAATGAGAGCTTTGAGACATAGTAGATTGTTTTGACAAATTTGGAGGATATACTTGAAGATACTGGAGAACATAAGCTGGAGTGAAGCTTAGTCAAAAGCCCTGATGTAAAGGGCGTGGCAGAGAACAAGAGTAATGATTACTGTTGAAAAACAAAATGCACATCTCCTCTGTCTGCTTGTTTAGAATGCCTTTTCTTATTTATAAATGTAGTGAGCAACTGCAGATGAGATCTCTCTCTAAAACATTGAAATGTTGAATTTATCTGTTTCATTAGTTTTCTGAACGAGTGTCTAAAGTAGGTCAGTGTGTCTGGTGATGTTCAATAGATTTTTCAATATTTGAGTGATTTTTTTGAATATTTTGTGATTTATGACTTACATATGCATTCCATAATACTTTTTACATTTGGACTTGATTCCTTTTTTGTCACTTTTTTCACATAAAAGTCCTTGGAATGACATTATCATACAAACTTAAATTTTCCTGAGATTCACTATAAGGCATTCTGTCCCAACAGTGATGCTTCTATGGGACCAGGGTGCTCCAGGACGGTTGTACACAAAGTGTGACCACAACACAAGATGGCCACCGTCTTGTCATCATCAGATAATATATTGTGTAGAGCTTCATCCACAGTGTTAGCTCAGTGCTAGAGCTTTCAAATGAGTGAACATTTCCCTACATAAATGATATGGCACCGTCTTCTGTGTTTCATTGGTGGTACACATGTCATTGTGTCCATTTCAGCTATCTTGAAACCACAAATACCACAGGCCAAAATGAGGATGTGCTTGCAGGAAGCCCACTACCATTTGCCATACATTTGTAGGACCTATGCACGCTACACACTATCATGGAGACCAAAATACCACAATGTTTGGTGCTCCATTGAGTGTGTCATGTGTTTTTTTACTTTCACATATTGAGGATAATGTGAACTCTGTCCACATGTGGGAAGTTGTAGAGTGCAAGCTACTCCCTTTTCTGTAGGTAACTCCATGTACCATGTTTCAGCAAGACAATACCTGGACAATTGGAGTAAATGTGCAAGTTACCTTCAGAGTACCAGTACTTCACCTTTGCCCAATATATCTCCCATCAAACACCCCTGTGGTACAGTTGATTGGTAATTAATTTTTTACTACTTTCCAATAGTCACCGTTGATTCTTTGTGGAGTCATATCATGTAACCTAATTTGTGGTATCAAGTTCATTTCAGATGTGTGTTTCCTTCTTGGTATCACAGTTTCCACAAATATTATTGTAGTTGTATAAGTGTGAAATGCATATTGAAATTGACAACTATCCTATTAATTAATGTTCCTTTGTCATACTAAATGTGCATTGTTAGAGAGAGAGTGGGGATGGGAGAGGATGCTCTCTGTTTGAGTGTAAATAAACCTGTCCCTACTCTGATCATTATTCTGTTGTCAGTTGTAGAGAAACAATAGGGAATTTGTTTTGTTCAGATTGAAACAGTGTTGATGGTCATACATGCATCTTGTACAGAGAGTAAGGAGGTTCTGTTCATGTGCTAGTTATACTTATAAGAGCATGTCCCATATTAAAAGGTGAACAGTAAGATGTGTGTGTCACTTATGTGGCCCAGTTGTATAGTGATAGGAAAGGCCAGATGAATTATTTGTTTTAATTTAAATACATGAAAAGTCTTCACTATATAAAAAAGAAAAATGCACTTGGAAATAAACCCTGTAAAATTACAGTGATACAGCATGGTTTAAAAGACAAAATTTCAAGTACTGTCAGTACCTACACATAAAAGTAGGAGAAAACTATATATACATATTGAAACTTGTGTGTTCCTTTCTCAAGGAGGTAAGAGGCATATCTCGGAGAGGGCTGGAAAGGATGGGAATGTCATTCAGATTGTACATTGGGAAGGGCCAGTATCTTGTAAGCATGTGAGAAGACAAAGAAAGAGATAAAAACTTCATTGCCCCCCCCCCCCCCTTTCCTCACAACAGGTGGGTCCCTAATCAGCCAGGGTTTGTGACCTGTCCCTTTCTAGTGTTCCCCATCCCATCTTCTTTACTTCCTGAGAATCAAACTTGCAGATTCTGGAAGCTAGGTATTGTTCTTTCTACTTTCATATACATTAATTGGCAATACTTGGACTGAAAACTTTCGACGTAGCTTAATCCAAATCACCCTTACAGCGCTAGAGAATGATGGTGTCTTCTAGGAGCTGTAGATGGGACTTTGTACATAAAGTTTTGGTAAGGAACTCACGTCCAGTAAGGTATGTTTTTATGTAAAATAAGTTTGAAAATAGGAGCACTTTCAAATCTCCCACTCTACAGTTTGTACACAACAGAGACAATGAGCTCTGACCCATGTGTCTTGCAGGAACCTGTGGCATGGGCAATGTTTCAAATATCAATCATTGGGCTCTCTTCTACCTCATGATGTCCTCTTTAAAGTCAAGAGCATGGCTTGTCCATGGAACACCACAGTCAACTCTGCTAGTAGTGAATATACTTCCTTGCAGCTGTTGTTGTAATCAGGCAAAAATTTTATACAATGTCATAATTTCAACAGGGACTGAAGATGGCAGCCTCTTCTCAGTTTGTGTTTACTGTGAAATGGGAGCAAAACTTTAACTTTTAAGTCCCTTTTAAAATTCCTGGAAGCCTGAATAGGAATTGTGAAATAACCAGCATACATCAGTGTTAGTTTCCGTTTGATTTCAGCAGGACATTGAGGCATTCAAAAATGAGAGGGGGGGGGGGGGGGGGACCAGGCAAGGTGATTCGATACCATCTATATAATCCTCTGCTGTTGTAGAGGAAGTTTTTAGATTGTTAAACTGGGAATATGAGGAAGGAATGTGTGTTTGTGAAACATGTCTAAACAATGTACATTTTGCTGATAGCCTTGTGCTGGCTCTAGTGCAGATAAACATCAGCAGTGAATGGAAGAAGTTCCTAGAGCTAGTTTGAAAATAGGCCAAAAAAGGAACACAATAAGACAAAATTGTATCCAGAAAAAAATAGTATGAATAAACAAGAAGTTGTAGAAAAGTTCAATAACTTTTTGTATCTAGGGAAATTCAAGACAAATGGATCATGAAATTGACTGGAAGATGTGATTTTGACCTCAATGGAGATTAGTGGGACTGTAGACAAGTGAACAGATGGTTCTTGTTCCAAGGAAGTTCATTGCTTGTTACCAAGATATTGAAAACACCAAGTTGGTTACCTAATGAAAGGTGACTAAATGATATAAGAAAATACACACAAGTGTGGTGGATGTGTGTAGCTGAAGACTATTATGTATGAAATAGTCTACAGCAGTACTTTATCTAGTTGCAGCCCTCAAATAGGTGGTGATGATCATAAAATGAACAGATAATAAGATACAGTGTGACAAAACTTCATTGTTATTATCAAAATATATTGAACATTCTTTGATACACTGTGGGATTTGACAGTAAGGTGTGTCATTTAACCAACAGGTGAAAAGTGTGTGCGTGTTTGTTGGAAGGGGACGGCTTGTGTCTTGTGATAGTCACACTGTTTGCATTTGCAAGTACTGAAGGAATTGAATTGTGTCCTTTAGAGATGCTATATGCAGCAGTCTTACTTTTAGCAATTGCAGAATATGTTCCAGACGGGACTGTGCCATTGTCGAACAACTCAGTTAGTGTTAAGCAGCCAAAAAGACTTCCTATACTGTTTTGTATTTGAAATAAATGAACAGTGGTAGTTTTTGAATGTATGCAGAATGTATGATTGTTTTATGGAAAAGGTATGGAAATGTAGATTGCATCTCTCAAAGCTGTTACCATAGTATTTGTGGCAGCTCATAACAAATTCTTGATTCAAACATCCAGTTTTGTTTAAAAAGGTGTTTAAATAATCTGAACTCCATCATAATTTTAAAGTACCAATAGAAAAGGCACATGTTAAACTAATTAAGTCTTCTGCTTAATAGAAACCAAATAATCCAACCTTTTTAATTAGAAGTATCTTATCCTTTTCAGGTGTGGTTAATAAGCATTAAATATTTAATTTAATTGCTAAGGCTGTCATGATCATTTGTTGCACAAACTGTGTGTTGGCTTCTGTCTCTGGTTCTTCGGCCAGCCTTTGTTTGTCGATTTCTCTGATGTTTCGCCAGCACAAGTGGCTGGCATTGTCTGAGCTTGACCATCCATTTTACAACGCCAGCCATCATGCTGACGAAATGTCAGAGAAATCATCAAACAAATGTCGGCCGAAGAATCAGTGTCAGAAGCCAACAGGCAGTTTGTCATTTGCTTTAACGCTTGGAATGTATAAAATTCACTTAAAAAACGATAGTACTGTTTCTAGTTGCATGAAGTGGATAAACTATAGAAAGAATATAACTTGTAATGTTTGAAGGTATAACAGTTTGTACTGAATGAAACTGCATTGTATTTTCCTGGCACTGTATTCCTTATTTAGTAATTAACCCATGTATGCTTTTGCATCTTGTGTTTACATCATAATTTATACTCTGTTGCTAAATTGCATGGTTATCAACTCTTCTGAGCATGCTTAAATTTTAGAGCACACATAAATTTTACATTTGTCCTCTCTTTCGTATAGCTGTTCACTTACACCTGTAACAGTCCCACAACAGAGAAATAAAAGCAGGAAGAAGTGGTAAAGGGTACACAGACTTCACTGTGACAGCTTGGCTAATGATTATATAAAATGCTAAAAGTTCACAACTTGGCTTTTATGTACGTCTTTCTTCTATTTTCTGTATAAAAATGCAAATAAATTATTAGCAATATTATGAGAACAAAGTTGCCACTCACCATATAGCAGAGCTGCTGAGTCGCAGATAGACACAACAAAAAGACTCTCACAATTAAAGCTTTCAGCCATTAAGGCCTATGTCAGCATTACACACACACATGACTGCAGTCCCAGGCAACTGTGGTTTCAGTCTTATGAGACTGCAGTTGTGTGTGAGTTGCGTTAGCATGTGCATGTGGGTGTGCGCGAATATGTGTGTGTGTGTGTGTGTGTGTGTGTGTGTGTGTGTGTGTGTATTGCTGACGAAGTCCTTAATGGCTGAAAGCTTTAATTGTGAGAGTCTTTCAGTTGTGCCTATTTACAACTCAGTATCCCCGCTATATGGTGAGTGGCAACTTTCTTCTCATAATATTGTTCCATTCCATCCTGGATTTCCCATTGTTCACATAAGTTATTAAGTAACACCAGTTATGTTCTCCCTCAAGTACATACCATCTATTCATACTGCTCATAATTTTTATTATGGGAACCACTGATCTATTTTTAGTACTAAATGCTTACAAGACAAAACATACTTCAGAATTAAGCTTTCCTTTCTTCATTCATTTTTGCAATGCAAAGTTGTTTCTGTACTGATTCACAAGTTTCTCTTTTGCCCTTGTTCCATATCTATTGATACTATCCATTATCACTAAAGTGCTGAAGAGTCATTTACAACAGGTCTATTCAGAACATTAAAACAAACCTCACTAACTATTCATCAATAGCAATTAACAATTTGAACAGTATTGAACATCATTAAAGGTACAATGCCATTCCAGTGTATACCAGTACTTGATAGTTCTAGGAAATATTTACCTGCACACTGAAAAATGAGGCTAACGTATTGTTTATCTTATTTGAAATTAATTTGTGCATTATTGTCATCTGTACAGCTTGTACAGCTTTTCACTGAAACCAAAGCCAACTACAAACACATTTGTAACATTACTTACAACTATTTGGAGAAATATTTTTAGAAAAGTTCATAGCTGACAAACTGTTTTAATTCTTCACCCAGCTATGTGTCCTCGAAACCAAAGCCGTGCTTAGTCCAGAGACACAGCGCAGGTAGTCGAAACGACCAGGCAAGTGGTCATTGTGCTAAACAAACTCTCAGCGAGACTCATCGTAAAAGGCAAGTGTTGGAATTGTCCATAAAAAGGTTTGTTTTTTTGTGGACATCATTTATTTTGAAGTGGTGTGGTCTCTGTCATTACTCCTGGCAGAAGTGCATGTGTTACAGAAGATACCGGTGTGGACTACTAAAACTGGTGATGTTCTAACACAGTATATTATGTTAAAAAAATTATTGTGGTTTCCAGTTAACACACACCACACATGTATAAAGCTGCAAACACAGTAAGATAGTGTGTAGTTGCAGTTATTCTTTCAAATTATCCATCACTAAGAAAGAAGAAGAAAGTTTGTCACCTATCCTTTGAATATTAAAAGAAACATTACTGTCTTCTCATTGATTTGAGAAACAGTGATTCCATTGTTGCTGATGAGTCTTCCGTGTTGTATGGCTGTGGTCGAAGAAACTTTCCGGTTCTTGACATTTCATCCAAAGCTGCACTGGACATATTCAAAGCCAAGTCTTGCTGAATTGCCAGTAGTACCTCCAAAGATGTCCAGAGCAACTTTGGACAATAAGTTAGGAACTGAAATGTTTCTTCAACCACAGCCATACAACTCGGGAGACTCATCAGCAACTATGACATTTGGTTGTGAAAGCCATTTTTATTCATATCACTTAGTAGTGCACTTAAAATAAGTTGTGTTGTCACACCTTTCCATGTGTAAGAAGATCTTGTGGATCTAGTTACAGTGATTTGCTGGCACAGTATTATATTATAATCTTTTAGAATGTGCAAAGCATCATCTCTTGTTACTGTATTTTATGGACTATAAGACACTTTTTTCTTTCAAAAATTGCCTCCAAAATTGAGGTGTGTCTTATGCTCAAAATTAATTTGAAAAAGTCCAGGTTTGATTTAAAATTCCCACCAGTCTTAAAAATGGTCATATATTCGATGCCGTGGGAAATCTCTCTCTATCTGGCAAATTTGGATTTAGTTGGCAGCAGCAGTGCACCGATGATACAAACATGAATTGCAGGGATTTGCAAGGTTACTAACACTGCCTCCCTCCCACCCCCACCCAAAATAATAATAATAATAATAATAATAATAATAATAATAACACTATTCAGCCTACTACACGATTGCAGTCTACGGAGCTAGTCTGTTTGAATTGAAAATGATTTGTGTTTTCGGTAACAGTACAACATTTTTGTTAATAGCTAGTTTCATAGTAGGAAAAAAATAGAGGCATTCATATGATGTGGGCTGTAAATTGAAAGTAATAGCATATGGAGAACAACTTGGAAACAGAGCAGTTGAGCAGTATTTTGGCCCCCCACCAACACAAAAAGCCACTCGCAGTTGGCGGGCTGGTAAAGAACTGAAAAAAATGGGGAGGACTAAATGTGCAAATAGAGGACTGCATACAAAATGGCCAAAACTAGATGATAATTTTCAGGGGCTTTAAAGGTCAGTTCGGTTTTATAATTTTTTTTTTTTTTTTTTTTTTTTTTTTTTTTTTGTCTGGCTTCACAATATTTTAATAAAGATGGTAAAAATGTTTTAAAAAATTGCTTAAAAATTAAGGTGTTTTTTATAGTTTGTAGCATCTTATAGTCCGTAAAATACAGTATTATTCAACACTGGATTTGGGACAGAACTACAGGTGGCGCTAACTTGCAGCAATACAAAAGGTTCTAGGAAATATTTGTAGTATGGCCTATTATATTTTACTTTCACAAATAAATTTCACTGAACACAGTGCTTCAGTTAATCCTTTGAAACCATTCATCAGACTTTCCCCCTCAATCCTCAGGTGGTTTTTGGTAGTTGAGTGCAGTCATTATCTTATGCTTGAAGGAAGTATTCACCAATAAAAATTGTAGACTTCCAGCCAGTATTTCATTTGGAAAACAGGCAGAGACATGCATAAATGTTTGCAGTAACCCTGAATCTACTGCAACGGTATTAGCATGTAGGAACAGCTCTTATCTATTGCTCTTAGTATGATTGTTGTAAATTTCTCAATCATTTCATGCAGACTTTTCTCTACGCACAACTGTTTGTTGGCTCTTTCTCATGAGGCGAGAACAAAGCATTTCAGCAGTTTGTGTTTGATGAAGAAAGTGGCCAACACACTTCTGTTGACAAGTCAAGAAATTCACAGTGTAAGCCATCCTTCAAAATTATTATTTTTTTTTTATTTTGTGACGTGGTTGGAGCTTTATAGTAATAAATCTAAATTTTATTCACTTGTAACAGTGCTGTTTGTGAAGCAATAAACACCACTTCCAATGTTAAGAATGTTATTGGCTAAAGTAAGCAAATGCATGTCTAAAAAGCTGGGGTTCCAAGATAGTTACATTGTGTTACATACAGCTAAAGAAAGCAGAGGATTGAATAAGTTTTTTAATTATCACATGTGTGTGATGGTATATAAAGTAGCTTATGATGATCGCTGCACAATATGGTAAACAGTGGAAAATACAGGCTGGAATAACAATAGTATGAAATAAGATTGCAATTCACCACATAATAGAAGCATTGAGCAGTGTACAGGCATGTTTAAAAGTAGATAAGCTATTGGATGTACTCCTTCTTCAGCTTTAGAAAACATAAGCACAAGTACACAAGGCTACTGTTGTCTCCAACTGCTGAGGCCTTGGCACCTGGATATCACAGTTGCCGTGGCCTGTGTGTGTGTGTGTGTGTGTGTGTGTGTGTGAAGAAGGCTTTGTCCGAAAGCTAATGTGTGTCTTTTTCTTTGTACGGCTACAACACAATGAGTCATGTTGATGGTTTGCAACAATTTATCTATTCCTTATATTTTTGATATTCCAACCTGGAGTTTCCATTGTGTACTCTATCGAAGTTCAGAGAGAGGGAGTGGGAGAGAGAGAGAGAGAGAGAGAGAGAGAGAGAGAGAGAGAGAGAGAGACTAATGTTTTTTCAGTACTGCTTTTAGAAGGTGATAAAATAATAATAACACATCTGTCAGACCTGAGTTTATATGGCCTATACAATGTTCAAATAATTTACGGGAATGCAGCCAGGTGACATCATCGACAACCACTGATATCTCAACAGGAGACCATCCTGTTGTTTGCAAGACAAAACTGCAGCAAGAAAGCGCTGTGCAACAAAATTTAAAACTCTGATTTGCAGAGGAATTCCAGAAAACACACACACACACACACACACACACACACACACACACACACACACACACCCTGTAAACACTAACACTAATCAAAGATAAATGCCAGAAGTTACAGGCTCTGTTGATCCTGCTAGTTTGGTTGATGTGAGCATCACATTAAGAACTCCATGCATCTCTTACATCACATAGAGGGGATGTATTTGAATGACTCTTATATTCTAATAAGTTTTGATGTGCTCTCTCTCTCTCTCTCTCTCTCTCTCTCTTTCTCTTTCTCTTTCTCTCTCTCTCTCACTCTCTCCTGCCCCCTTCCCACTCCACTCCTGTTCCTCTGCCTGATTTGTAGTGGTAAATTGAGGTTAGATTTGTTGTTGAATAAATGAAACTATTTCAACCGGTATTGACTTCCCCTTATGTCTTATTCAGTGACCATTACTAACAGCAGACAAATGGAGTTGCGATGGGAATCCCGTTGTCACCTGTTACTGCATTGTTTTCTATGGAAGGCTTTGAGGGACATGCCGTGGCGTTGGCGGCTTTGAAACCTGCATTGGTGCCCCTCCTCCCTCCCAGATATGCATTTGATACTATTGTTGTTTGCCCTCATGGGTGTGAGAATTTGAATGACTTTTTAGAATACCTGAATTCAATTCACCTGTATATTTGTTTCACGATGGAGGTGGAAAAGTGTGGCTACCTTCCCTTCCTTGATGTGTTGATCAGGAGGCAGGCTGATGGTATGCTGGGGCATGCTGTTTATAGGAAGTTGACTCACACTGAATCATATCTACAGGTGATTGTTGTCACCATCCGGCTCAGAGTGAAGTGGTATTTCGTACCGTGGTTGACAGTGCCCATGTTGTCTCTTATCGTGAGAGTTTGTCAGCTGAGTTAGCCCATTTTTAAGTAATCTTTCATTAGAATGGCAATAGTGAGACACAGATCAGGCATGTGTTGCACTGTCGATCAACTGGGACCGGGTGAGTGGTGATAATACCAAGGTGGCATGATAGTGTACTGCTTTTTCCAGTACGCAGGGAGCATTTCCAATAAGACTGGTTGCATATTCTGAAACTATGATGTGAAACGTGTTTTCTGACCAAAAACATCTTAATGAAATATGAAGAATTGTACTCAAAAGACCATTTCAGTGACCAGACAATAGCTTGTGGCACAACTCGTATGACAGCACTAAGTGAAACAAGGCAAAAGAAATGAGTTGAAACATTGGAGAAAATGGATATATCGCATAGCAGCAAAATTGCGTGGAATCTGATCAGAAAGCTCAGTGGGGACACGAAAGGAAGCAAAGAAATTGCTAGAGTAACACCTAATCAACTTCTATATAAAGTGCTACTGAAAGATAAGCACAACAAAAATGTGAGAAAAGGAAGTTACAAGGTGATAGCCACACAGAAATCCATGAAGTTTTCTTCTCCTTTCGTAATGAAAGAACTCAATGAGAGTGTAAACTCCATGAAAAACAGAAAGGCGCATGGTGTTGATTTTGTGTGCGTGAAACATGTAAATCATTATGGGTTGAATATCAAATATTGGGCGTTAAGCCTAGAAACCTTTAAAATCTCTGAACTATGGAGGATGTCGAAAGTAATAGCACTCATAACACCACAAAAAGAGCCCAGCTCACCAAGCAGCTGTCAGTCCATTTCCCTTCTGTGCCACCTCTTCAAACTGCATGAAAGGCTGATCCTTAATTGAATCAATAACTCATTGATTCAAAGTTAATCCTGCAGCAGGCTGGCTTCATGCCAGATAATCTTGTACTGGCCAGATCTTGGCACTCACAAAGCATACAGAGGAAAATAAGTTAATAACTGGCTTGACTCCGGTTGATCTAAGGGCTGTCCACAATACAGTAAATTGTCAAAATCTATTACTCAAAATCTATAATGTTACTAGGGATCATAAAGTAGAAAAAATTATGGAATCCATGCTGCAGAATTGACAATTCCGCATCACGCTAGAAGGGAAAAAAAGTTACTGGAGGAAGCAGAATAACGGTCTTTCTTGGTGATGTGTTCTAGCTTCCATCCTGTTCAAAATATGTACAAATGATCAGTCAATACCCAAAGATACAAGACATTTTCTCTATGCTGACAGATTAGGTATTGTAGTGCAAGGAAGAACCTTTGAAGAAGTAGAGGTAAAATTTGAGGGTATGCTAGAAGCGGTGTCAATTTGTTGCAGTCAACTAGCAAAAATTATAGAATCCATGCTGCAGAACTGACAATTCAGGTCTCTCAAACCAAATCCCACTATTTGCTTTCCCACAGGTGAGTATGTGCCATGGTTAGTCTAGATTGGCATATCCAGAGGAGGTCAATATAAGCCTTAACGAAACCTGGAAGTTAATCACAGGATGCATGAAGTCCACCATGCATCAGTTTTCAACAGTCCCAAGATTCACAGGGTAGCTCATGAACATAACCAGGGCGTATACACCCCGAGAAATCCAGGAAAAACTGTGGAATTTTTTCATCTGGGAATAATCTGGAATTATTTTAGTTTTCAGTTAAATTTTGGTAATTATGACTGGTAAAAACAGATAACTCTAACAAACATTTTACTTTCGCCCACTACTGCAGAATAATACTGCAGCAATAAAACATAAATGAGAGAACAACACAAAAATAAAACTTCGGTTGCGAAGCAAATGTGCCATTTACAACAACACAACACAATGCACACACAGCCGTCTCCTGACAGCAAAATGTCTAAAAGACTGATCAATACTTCATAACAAGAAACTGCTTTTGATGTGTCTTTCTTGTCAAGCACATTTCAATGAATGTGACATCGCAACGGGTTAAATTTTTTATAGGTTGCAGGAAAATTTTGCGTGTGATGGTTTGTGAAGCATTACTTTCAATGTAAATTTTCTTTTATGCAAGATTAATTATGTTAGTGTGATAATATGTGATGAATTTCTTAAATCACAGAGCATTAGACTGTTCAAAATTTTTCTCTGAGGGCCAGCCACTTAGAAAATTTTCATGTTCAGAAGACCAGCCATTTATGTCATTATTTAATATTTTTTGCTGGCACATTTGTGTTTAGTGGTGTTAAAGTAACACACGCTAAAAAAGACCAAGTTTCAAGGTTAGTTTTTCATATATATTTTATTTGTTTCACTTCTTACAAATTGTGCAATAATGATGGCAAATGGTATATTTGTCCTTTACCAAAGTGCAAGTGAGTTCTTGAGTAATTGCACACATAATTGGCTTTTCTATGGAACATTGAAAGTGCTGGATGAAATGTATATTCAGCCAGGTAACCTATGAAATGTTCAGTGCACGGCAGTGAAATTTATAACAATGCTTGTCAGAAATATTCAGCTGCTGCAATTTAAGCTCTGCTCACAGGATTGTGCCTAATCACTCCCTCCAGGAAAAAACAGTGAAAATTTTCTGACAACAAATATTGTATGTGAAAGCTTAGCTTTCTTGTAGCTATGCTGTATCTATGTTAATTTAAATCATTAACTTTTTCTATTTGTGTTTTCTTGCTACTTAGCAAGATGACTACATCACGTGTTCTATGCTGTGGTTATCTGCTGCCATTCTCTGGCAAAATCACATGAAATGAACTATGATTGGCTGACATAAGCACACTGCAGCCTTGATTTCAGTGCTTCGGATCATGATGTATCTATTGAAATTCCTGTTTTACTTTCGTAATGTGAAAATAAACAGAGTAAATGTTGCTGCACGTCAAAGATCTTTCCAAAAAGTCATCTTCTTCCCCCCCCCCCCCCCCCCCCCCCCCCCCACACACACACACACACACACACACACACAATGCAATAGTCTTTTCATCTGGGGGAAAGTACATTTTTAACAGAGAAATGTGGGAGTTCTTCTTTCTTGTTCATGTATACACCGAGATAACATAACGAGCAGTTCAGTGGACATTCGATGAGCGCTATCCACTATACTGTAGCCTTTATGAATTAAAAAGACTAAAATCAAGATATCTTCCTCAAATAGCCCTTAGATGAACCTCCTGTCAGCTACCTTATTTCAGAACATCCACCAAGTGGTGTTGCATTAAACTAAAACTCCTGGAAAATGCTAAACCATAAGAGAACAGGTGTAACACCTGTAAAAATCAATCTGATAAAATGGAGCCTCTTAGAACCTGATGACAACAAGTGTGACTGTGGAGCGATACACAATGTGGAACATCTTCTAAAATGCCGAAATTGTCCTGCACATTGCTTCCTAGATGACCTCTGGCAAAGCAAGCCTAAAGCTTTTGACTTTGCCCAGTATTGGGAAAAAGTTGACAGCTCCAGACACAAAAAAAGTAAAAGCTCCAACCTCCTTATAAGATATAGTCCTTTTAGGTTCTGTTAAGATCATCACTTTGGTCTGCGTAAGGCGGCTGTTTATCGTATTCCTTGCTGTTGTGGCATGTCATATATTTATCGGAATATCAGGTCCGTGGAGGACAGATGTGCTGAGCATGAGTGTCGCACACGCTTACAGCAGCTGAGCAAATTGGCTATTACAGAACATTGTCTTGGCACCAGTCACTATATGGAATATATCCACACAGATTTTCTGGCATGTACTTCCAGCTATTGGGATAGTTAGTGTTATTAAAAAAGCAGTTGAAATTAAATTGACAAATAATCTGGTAAATAGAGATGGAGGTTTTTGCTTAAATTCTGTGTGAAATCCTGCTGTCTCCCTTGTTAAAGAACAGAGGGACAGAGTTAATGCTAGCTCACTTGTTGTTCAGTAATTTTCAATGTCTGTAACTTCTGGTGTTGGTTATCTTTGGTTGGTGTGGAGGCACCAATGTTTACAGTGTGTGTGTATGTGTGTGTGTGTGTGTGTGTGTGTGTGTTTAAATTTTGTTGCACAGTGCTTTCCTGCAGCAGTTTTGCCTTGAAAGCAACAAGGGTGGTCTCCTGTCAAAATATTGATAGTTGTCGACAACAAAGAAAGTTGCATTTTGAGTATTGACACACATCATTACACACACTTTCACTGCCTTCCTTCATGGGATTATTTTTTAATTAATGGAACCCAGTATATTGTCCTCAAAGGCAAGTGTTCATCAGAGACAATGGTATCTTCAGGAGTGCCCCAGGAAAGAGTGATTGGACCACTGTTGTTCTCTGTACCATAAGTAATCTGACTGGCTGGTGAGGAGCAATCTGTAAATGTTTGCTGATGGCACTGTAGTATATGGTAAAGTATCATCGTTGAGTGACGTAGAAGGATACAGGATGACTTAGACAGAATTTATTTTCGATGCGATGAATGGCAGCTTGCTCTAAAAGTAGAAAAATGTAAGTTAATGTTGGTGAGTAGGAAAAACAATGCTGTAGTGCTAAAATTCAGTATGAGTGATGTGCTGCTTAACACAGTCATGTCGACTAAATATGTAAGCATAAAGTTGCAGTGCAGTACTGAATGAAATGAGCACGTAAGGACAGTAGTAAGGAAGGTGAATGGTTGACTTAGGTTTATTGGGAGAATTTTAGGGAAGTGTAGCTCACAGATATAGGAGACCATGTATAGAACATCAGTACAATCCATTCTTTAGCACTTCTTAGGTGTTTGTGGGACCTCCATGAAGGCGGATTAAAAAAGGACGTTGAAGTTTTTCAGAGACATGCTGTTAAATTTGTTACCAGTAGGTTTGATCAACACATAAGTATTACGGAGGTGCTTCCTGAAACCAAATGGGAATCCGTGGAGAGAAGATGACTTCCTTTTCGTGGAAAGCTATTTAGAAAATTAATATAGCTTATGTTGGCAGCTGACTGCATAACAGTTCTGCTGATGCCAATGTACAACTTGTGTAAGGACTACAAAAACAAGACAACACAAATTAGGGCTCTTACAGAGATACCCAGATTGTAATTTTTCCCTCGCTCCATTTGTGAGCAGAACAGGAAAGGAAATGACTAAGGGGACCCTCTGCTGTGCACTATATTGTGGCATGTGGAGTATGTGTTGATGTATATCTAGATGCAATAATAAAATGCTGTGTGCTCTTTACTGTGTGAGGCACTGACAGTATTAAATGATGAGTTGTGGGCAGTAGGTATTTTCATTGTTTTAACAAAAACATTGTATGCTGTAAGGTATTATAACGTCTGGTCAATTTTTGTGGAAAGGGGGAGATGAGGAAGATGCAAACTATTGGAATGATTATCTAGAAAACGTAAGGGAGAAAGTCTTGAGTAGCTGTATCAGTGGAAAGTGGGATATACATGAATTGTCTGGCACTTAGTTATGGATGATTAAGAAATCTTTCTAATTGATGGGTGAATTACTGTGAAGTTAGGAAACATAATTTATATTATTCGGTAAATAGGGAGGTGGATGACCTTCGCAAATGTGTGACAAAGAGTGGTAGTCACCTATTTCCTCTAAATTGTTAAGTATACAATTGTGTACATAGAACTATTGTAAAAGCAACAAGATTCCTAATACTAACACCTAAAAATTTCATTTTTAAGTTAGAACTCTGAGAGTGAGTCCTGCTATCACAATATTCTCCACTGCTATTGACATTAGAACATTTTCACTTTGTTACATGATATGATGGCAGCTCCTGTGAACTGCATCTAGCACCCAATAATTTTGACTGTCGTCACAGTTCAGTACAGACAATGAGTTAAACGATCAGTGTCGAAACTGTTTTTAATAATTCTTTGTGTGTAGCCTTTACTGTATTTATTCCTAGTTCACTAGTTTCTTATAAAATTGTAGAATCTTGATTAGTTCATGTAGCATCTACATCTTAGGTGACAGCTGTAGTGAAAGACACTTATATAGGGACAATGTGTAAATAATTCTTGTAGTCATTTCAGTGTCTGTGTCTGTAAGAAAATTTTAATGAAATATACATTTGTTAAACAATAGAACTTTCCAAAGAACTTCAGTTATTTGATGATTTTTTGAAGCAAAATTAAAAATGCTGTGATGCTTTCTATGAACCGTTTAAACTTCTGCATTTCCCCACACCCCTGTTTGAAATTAGTTGTTCTGGATATGATCCCATGCTTGTCTGTTGCAAATGTTATTGTGTTTTAGTCATGTGATGTATTGTTACATCACTAGAATTTCACATTTTAACTAACACAGAGAGAGCATAGGAAACGAAAAATTGCTACGTAGCATATTTGGTAATCACTCGTAAACTCTTCAAGGTATGTGTAATGTCTTAGAATATTTGTGATTGTTCCTTGTCTGTATAAGTTGTGAATGTTCTTTTAACTGCACGGTGAACACACACACACACACACACACACACACACACACACACACACACACTCTCTCTCTCTCTCTCTCTCTCTCTCTCTCTCTCTCTCTCTCTCTGTGTGTGTGTGTGTGTGTGTGTGTGTGTGTGTGTGTGTGTGTGTGTGTGTGTGTGTCGTCATAAATTTTCTGCTGCTCTTATATTTTTTGCACAGTAAGTATTCTATGTCACATAATGGATGTTAAATCACTATACAACAGTGTTTCATTCTTCTTGCACTTTTTTCAGAAGTAAGCTTTGTCAGGCACAATGATTCAATAAGCTGATAACAACACAGTGAAGATCGGTTTATTTAACACCTTCAGAATGAAAGTATTGTAAAAATATTTGTGAAAATTGCAGCACCCAGAACTAATTACCCACATGGATCCAAGCTCAGAGGGGCGAGGGAGGGGTGTTACATGATAATTAGGTGATTGAGTTGGGGATACATGTATACCCAGGAGCACCTACATTTGTTTGACTGGAAAAATCCGTTACCTAAGCTGATTCAGGGAAGTGTTGCCAGAGGGGTGAATCAATGGGAACTAACACAAGGGAGTTTGAAAGGTGAAGAATGACAGGCCAGAACACAGCAGTACATTCTATCAAGCATCATGGTTTCAACAATAAAGTAATGTTTGATCCAGTGGACCCCCAAGTTAGTCCTGTAGGTTTGATGTCAATGGGTATTTTAACACACACACATACACACACACACACACACACACACACACACACACACACACACACCCGCGCGCGCGCGTAGTCTCTGGCCTCAACAGCCATCGACTGTAGTTTTGTGTGTGTGTGTGTGTGTGTGTGTGTGTGTGTGTGTGTGTGTGTGTGTGTTCTATTTCCGATGAAGACCTTATTGGGCCAAAGCTTGCTTGCTGATATCTTTTTGTTGTGCTGCTACTCAGCATCTACACTGTATGGTGTGTAGCAACTATCTGTTTCATAATATTGTTACATTCGATCCTGGATTTTCCATTGTTTAAATTATTAGTATAACAGTTTTATTGGTTCTAAGGTGTCCTTTCCAAATCATTTGAGAGCTGTAAAATGCTGTTTGCAGAAAGAATTTCAATAAGTAACTTATTTCAAGCGATGACTGTTTCCCCCTTAACACACATTAGTTTTAATAGGCAACAAGTGTTACCCATGAGATACAGCTTTATGCAATAGATTCAAGAAACGAACAGTTATCTCCGTGCAAATCTTATTTATCAAAATCAAAGTGTCTTCTATGTTATAGACAGTTCTTTTGTTATCTGCAAATAAAGTGCTAAATTTATAATCTGTATATAAAATTATCCCCCCCATGAAACATGGACCTTGCCGTTGGTGGGGAGGCTTGCGTGCCTCAGCGATACAGATGGCCGTACCGTAGGTGCAACCACAATGGAGGGGTATCTGTTGAGAGGCCAGACAAACATGTGGTTCCTGAAGAGGGGCAGCAGCCTTTTCAGTAGTTGCAGGGGCAACAGTCTGGATGATTGACTGATCTGGCCTTGTAACATTAACCAAAACGGCCTTGCTGTGTTGGTACTGCGAACGGCTGAAAGCAAGGGGAAACTACAGCCGTAATTTTTCCCGAGGAAATGCAGCTTTACTGTATGATTAAATGATGATGGCATCCTCTTGGGTAAAATATTCCGGAGGTAAAATAGTCCCCCATTCGGATCTCCGGGCGGGGACTACTCAAGAGGATGTTGTTATCAGGAGAAAGAAAACTGGCGTTCTACGGATCGGAGCGTGGAATGTCAGATCCCCTAATCGGGCAGGTAGGTTAGAAAATTTAAAAAGGGAAATGGATAGGTTAAAGTTAGATATAGTGGGAATTAGTGAAGTTCGGTGGTAGGAGGAACAAGACTTCTGGTCAGGTGAATACAGGATTATAAATACAAAATCAAATAGGGGTAATGCAGCAGTAGGTTTAATAATGAATAAAAATATAGGAGTGTGGGTAAGCTACTACAAACAGCATAGTGAACGCATTATAGTGGCCAAGATAGACACGAAGCACATGCCTACTACAGTAGTACAAGTTTATATGCCAACTAGCTCTGCAGATGATGATGAAATAGATGAAACGAAATGTATGACGAGATAAATTATTCAGGTAGTGAAGGGAGACGAAAATTTAATAGTCATGGGTGACTGGAATTCGTCAGTAGGAAAAGGGAGAGAAGGAAACATAGTAGGTGAATATGGATTGGGGGGAAGAAATGAAAGAGGAAGCCACCTTGTAGAATTTTGCACAGAGCATAACTTAATCATAGCTAACACTTGGTTCAAGAATCATAAAAGAAGGTTGTATACCTGGAAGAATCCTGGAGATACTAGAAGGTATCAGATAGATTATATAATGGTAAGACAGAGATTTAGGAACCAGGTTTTAAATTGTAAGACATTTCCAGGGGCAGATGTGGATTCTGACCACAATCTATTGGTTATGAACTGCAGATTGAAACTGAAGAAACTGCAAAGAGATGGGAATCTAAGGAGATGGGACCTGGATAAACTGAAAGAACCGGAGGTTGTAGAGAGTTTCAGGGAGAGCATAAGGGAACAATTGACAGGAATGGGGGAAAGAAATACAGTAGAAGAAGAATGGGTAGCTCTGAGAGATGAAGTAGTGAAGGCAGCAGACGATCAAGTAGGTAAAAGGGCGAGGGCTAATGGAAATCCTTGGGTAACAGAACAAATATTGAATTTAAGTGATGAAAGGAGAAAATATAAAAGTGCAGTAAATGAAGCAGGCAAAAAGGAATACAAACGTCTAAAAAATGAGATTGACAGGAAATGCAAAATGGCTAAGCAGGCATGGCTAGAGGACAAAAGTAAGGATGTGGAGGCTTATCTCACTAGGGGTAAGATAGATACTGCCTACAGGAAAATTAAAGAGACCTTTGGAGAGAAGAGAACCACTTGTATGAATATCAAGAGCTCAGATGGCAGCCCAGTTATAAGCAAAGAAGGGAAGGCAGAAATGTGGAAGGAGTATATAGAGGGTTTATACAAGGGCGAGGTACTTGAGGACAATATTACGGAAATGGAAGAGGATGTAGATGAAGACGAAATGGGAGATAAGATACTGCGTGAAGAGTTTGACAGAGCACTGAAAGACCTAAGTCGAAACAAGGCCCCGGGAGTAGACAACATTCCATTAGAACTACCGATGGCCTTGGGAGAGCCACATGGCAAAACTCTACCATCTGGTGAGCAAGATGTATGAGACAGGCGAAATACCCTCAGACTTCAAGAAGAATATAATAATTCCAATCCCAAAGAAAGCAGGTGTTGACAGATGTGAAAATTCCAAACTATCAGTTTAATAAGTCACAGCTGCAAAATACTAACGCGAATTCTTTACAGACGAATGGAAAAACTGGTAGAAGCGGACTTCGAGGAAGATCGGTTTGGATTTCGTAGAAATGTTGGAACACGTGAGGCAATACTAACCTTACGACTTATCTTAGAAGAAAGATTAAGAAAAGGCAAACCTACGTTTCTAGCATTTGTAGACTTAGAGAAAGCTTTTGACAATGTTGAGTGGAATACTCTCTTTGAAATTCTGAAGGTGGCAGGTATAAAATACATGGAGCGAAAGGCTATTTACAATTTGTACAGAAACCAGATGGCAGTTATAAGACTCGAGGGGCATGAAAGGGAAGCAGTGGTTGGGGAAGGAGTGAGACAGGGTTGTAGCCTCTCCCCGATGTTATTCAATCTGTATATTGAGCAAGCAGTAAAGGAAACAAAAGAAAAATTGGGAGTAGGTATTAAAATAAATGGAGAAGAAGTAAAAACTTTGAGGTTCGCCGATGACATTTTAATTCTGTCAGAGACAGCAAAGGACTTGGAAGAGCAGTTGAACGGAATGGACAGTGTCTTGAAAGGAGGATATAAGATGAACATCAACAAAAGCAAAACGAGGATAATGGAATGTAGTCAAATTAACTCGGGTGATGCCGAGGGAATTAGATTAGGAAATGAGACACTTAAAGTAGTAAAGGAGTTTTGCTATTTAGGGAGTGAAATAACTGGTGATGGTCGAAGTAGAGAGGATATAAAATGTAGACTGGCAATGGCAAGGAAATCGTTTCTGAAGAAGAGAAATTTGTTAACATCGAGTATAGATTTAAGTGTCAGGAAGTCTTTTCTGAAAGTATTTGTATGGAGTGTAGCCATGTATGGAAGTGAAACATGGACGATAACTAGTTTGGACAAGAAGAGAATAGAAGCTTTCGAAATGTGGTGCTACAGAAGAATGCTGAAGATAAGGTGGGTAGATCACGTAACTAATGAGGAGGTATTGAATAGGATTGGGGAGAAGAGAAGTTTGTGGCACAACTTGACTAGAAGAAGGGATCGGTTGGTAGGGCATGTGTTGAGGCATCAAGGGATTACAAATTTAGCATTGGAGGGCAGCATGGAGGGTAAAAATCGTAGAGGGAGACCAAGAGATGAATACACTAAGCAGATTCAGAAGGATGTAGGTTGCAGTAGGTACTGGGAGATGAAGAAGCTTGCACAGGATAGAGTAGCATGGAGAGCTGCATCAAACCAGTCTCAGGACTGAAGACCACAACAACAACAACAACAACAACAACAACAACAACATCATATAAAATTATAACAGAACAGTGTATTAATTTTTAATGATCAATTTTGATATGATGAACATACCATTTTCAAATCTATGGCTGATAAAAATAAAAAAGGATGAGGTAATACAAAATTATTATTTATTTTATTTATTGAGATTTTCCTCTAAATAAAGGTTTTTCTCCAGTATAACAAATACCCAGAAATTATTACTTCTGTTACATAAGATGCTAATTTATCTCCTCAGGATGCCCTTCCAGGTGTTTGTCTTGTATATCTTCTTCCTCTGTGCCAATTCTTCTCATTTTGGAGCCAGGTTGTCATAGGGTGTCGTCTTCTCTTCTTTCCCTCCGGTTCCCATTCCAGGATCATTTTCGGGATTCTGGCTTCCTCCATTCTCCTTACATACCCATACCATTGTAAATTCATTCTGTCCATCACGTTATTTATTCTTTCTCTTACTTCCATTCTTTGTATTATTTCATAATTTCTTATTTTCTCTTTTTTTACAAATTCTTGTTGATCATCTGCAGAAGTCCATTACAATTGTTTGCAGTTTTCCTTACATGTTTCAGATTAGTAGTCCACTCTAGTATTGATTTATATACGGTTCTTTAGATTTGGTTTATTATTTTTCACTCCACGAGATTGAGTTAAACGTCTCCGTGTGACCTTCCTTCCACTGTTCTTTTATTAATTTCTACTTCTGATTTTCCCTCCATCTCTAAAATGGATCCCAAATAACAAAGTATTGACCACTTTAATTCTCTTTCCCTCGTATGTATAACTCCTCTGGGTCATTAGTGAGGAACCTGTTTCTTGATGATTAATCTTCAATCCAGTTTCTGAATTCCATCCCTAACTGATTACTAGAGACCAGATTATATGCGTAATAAAACCTTAAAATATGCATGAAAATATGCATAAAAATGCATTAAAAGTGTTGAAATATGCAAGATCAAATAATAAAAAAGTGGTAGTAACTGGGTGCATTATATATTAATATACTAATATTAATATATTATATATATTGTTATATATAAGTCGAACCTGTGCATATCAATTATGAGGAGAGCACTGACCACGCGAAAAATCAGTACATTTGGGATGCTGATATCATTTTCTGAATACTTTCTGGTAGATGTTCGGGAGGGGAGCCTTTCTGGGATTATTTTCTAAAAATTTGTAGAATGGGGATGTGTACTGTGTTTCAAGGATTGTTCCTTGTTTGCTGCTGTTGTCTGTAACAACTGGATGATGTAGGATCAGCTTTGAGATATATTACGCACAGCTGGGACAAAACCTCCGTAATATTTTATTTAAAAAACAACGTACAATCATGAATTTTTTTGAACAGCATTAACTTTTAATTAATACTATTTGAACAAAACATCATTTACTATTTATTTTACATTTTTCTACTATTGTAAACATAAACAACCAAATTCTGTTCCAAATGTTTGGTAGTAAGATCACTCAAAACATTTTTATTTGCAGAAAAGGACCATTCTGCATCAACTGAGGTAACTGGGCAGAATTTGAATTTGAGTGTTATGTTGGCACTTGTTTCTGGTAGAAGTTCACCCATCCCATTAATAAAACTATCAATTTGGCACAAGGGTTCAAAGCCTGGGTTATTGTTTAAAATGTTTTCAAACTTTGTTTCCTTGGGAATGCCTCCAGCAGTGCCAAACCTTGAGTTTCAAGCTTTTTAATACTTGCAGTTATATGGGAAAAATGAGTGCTAATCACAGCAGTGTTTTTTGTTTTTTTTTATGCTGGAATCACTAAAAGCTTTCTTGCGCTGGAAAACTGCCAAAGCCTCTGCACTATCAAAGTCTTTCACTACCCCTCTAATGGCTTCAAAATGCTCATTTTAAAACAACACAGCTTCGACCCATGTACCCCAACCTGTTACCACTGGTTTGGGAGATAAAGGCATATTTAGTATTAGTAGTTTTTCTTTGTAGGTCTTGATGCAAGCAGCAGCCTTTAGAAATGCTTTCTTTGTGGATGAAATCAGTTTATTTGCATTCACAAATGTGGAACATACTTCTTCAGCAAGGTGATGTACGGCATGAGCAAAGCACATTACATGAATTAAACTGTGATAAAATACTCGGAGGGCTCCTCCTGCTTTGATCATATAGGAAGCAGCATCTGAAATAAATACAAACACCCTTTTATTTGCAGAAGATTCTGGAAAATATTTTTCTAACACCCCTATTCACAAATCTGGTGATCTTATAATGATTTACTTTTTCAAGTTCTTTGAAGGCCACTAAATAGGAAGAAGAAGGCTCTTCTTTTAAAGCACCAACAATTAAATTTGCAATGTAACAACCCCAAGTGTCTGTAGTTTCGTCATATGAAATCCATATAATGCTGTTCTTGTGTTCATTGAGTATTTCTTCCGGAACATTTACTTACAATGTTGATTCATCTAGTATATTTTGATTTAAGCAGTATTTCTGCAGATAGCCTTTGAGGATGGGGTTGGTAATTTTGTGAGGAGGAATGTTGGTTATAATGAATGCTTTACCTAGGTCCATGGTAAACTGACTTCTTTGGTGACATTTGCACAAATCCCTGATTCTGCAACTTACTGTTGTCAGAAGTTGTTGTCTTGGTCCTTTCTTCTGCATTCTTGCGATATGAAGACTTGTCTTGGCATGCTGGTCTATTTGAAACTTTTTTGCGCACAAAACGTGTTTCTCGCAAACTCGACAATACAAAACAATTCCGTAGTATGTAAATGTTCCAGGGCTGTCAGCTATCCACGAAACAGTGTTTCTTTTTTCGAGTGGCATGGCGCACAACATGTTACACGCTAGTCATCATAAACATGTTTGACTGGGTACAAGTACATAGATAGCGAAACTGAGACAATGTATGTGTGACTAAAAGCTTGCGCAGTTGAATTTGTTGCTGACGCATACAGTATGACAGCCTGTTCCTGTTCCTCTTCTGTAATGATTTTGCTAGGCAGTGGCCTCTCGGTTAGTCATTGCATGCAATTCTAGGTCATGGTCAATCTGAGAGACATCTAAACTATATCGAGATAGAGACCGCCCATCAAAATTTTTTAAATATTGTAAACATCAATCGAAAATATGCATCATCACTAGTTTTTAGTTCGAATATGCAATAACCAGTGAAAATGAGTCAAATATGTGTATGCAACATGCCAATGCATATAATCCGATCTCTACTGATTACATACATAATTTGCATCTTCTCCACCTTGTGCTACTATTTGATCATCTGCAAAGAGTAGGTGATGTAAATAAATTCCATCTTTAACTTGTAGCCCCATCTGATTGCATTTACAAGACCATGTCTTAAAACTGATGTCTATATAAATTTTAAATAATGTTTGGGACAGGGGGCAGCTCTGTAACAGACCCTGGCTTGTTCTAAATTTCTGTGAAAGTATATACCAATTTTCACTGGACATGTTATCTTCATATATTTCTTGTATTATTTTAATTAAAGGAATGCTTATGTTTGCCATATGTAATTCTCTCCAAAGTAGTTTCCTTGGGATCGTATCATATGCTTTTTCTAAATCTATGAGAATTAATTGTATGTTTTTTGGTTTTCCCTTATGTTTCTCTAATATCTGTCATAAAGTGAAAATGATGTGGCCTACACATTATCTACCAGCTGTGAAGTCACATTGCCCTTCCTAGATTTTAAAATTTATTTCCAGCTTATTTTTAATTATTTTCCCCAAAATTCTCATCTTTTAATAAGATATGATAGTTCGAGTAGCTTTCGTAATCCCCTTCCTTAAATGTGGTATTAGTACAGCCTAGTGTCATTTCCTTGGGTATTGAATTGCCATGTAATATTTTATTGAATAACTGTGTTATTAGTTTTCCAATTTGTCACCACCCTATTTTAAGAACAACAGACTGATACTACGTGGTCCAGGTGATTTAACACTATTCCCTGTTCTTATGCTGGTTGAATGCCTCTATTGCTATATTTATAACAATGGTTTTTATGTATTCGTCTATTTCCTCTGTACTCTATCAAATGATCGTTCTAATGTCCTTAACATTCTGGCAGCAAAGAATGTTTGTATACTTTCATCTCGCAAACAGTCAATATTGAAGTGTAGGTTTTGAGCTTTCTCAGCACAATTTGTTTTAGTGTTGTTAGTATCATTCTTTGCTTTCTCCCATGCCAAAAAAACTCTTCATTTTTACTAGATAATGGTCTGAACCACACTGGACTCCTTTATAAGATTTCACGTCTGCTGCCTTGGAACTACTTGTCTGTTTAATGATAATGTAGTCTATTGTATAACAAAGTCCTGTATTATTCTGTTGCCAAGTACATTTATGAATATACTTGTGTTTAAAAAAAAATGTTGGTAATTTTCAGATCATACCATTTACAGATTTCTGTCAGTCATTCTCCATTGTCATTAAATTCTCTCTCTCTCTCTCTCTCTCTCTCTCTCTCTCTCTCTCTCTCTCTCTCTCTTCTCCCCCCTTTCCCCCTCCCACCCATGTTTTCCCCCACTATCACACATGATTCTCTAACCCCTATTCTTTCGTTCACATCCCCCCCCCCCCCCCCCGGTGATAATCTATTCCTTACTGTTTGTTTGTTTCTCCCCCCCCCCCCCCCTGTAATCTCCCGAAGGATTATCCAGAAAGTATCTTTCTCCTGGTCTCTTGTATCATTTATGAGTGCATATACACCTATAATAACAGCTTGCCTGGCAAATGATCATTTCCATCATAATAATACATTCCTTAAAAAATTACCAATTTGGGATTCCCTTTTTCCATGTTCCCAGTAATTTATTCTCAAGGTTTTCTTTCTTTTGCCTTTGATAAGCCAAATCGTGCTACAAAGCAGCAGTCACTAGTTTTGGTCCAGCCTGGATGTTTCATTTCCCCGATACCCACCACATCTGGTGAGCATTCTCGTACTCACCACATGGGACGCACCCAGTAGGAGCCTAGCAACTCCATATGGGAAAGTTATTGTATTAGATAAAAAATAAAAACATACAGCCAATCAGTCTCAGAGAAAAATCAAATCAAATCAAATCAGATACATGAACCTCGTTATAACTAATGTTGTAGAATGCAATTTGTCCAGAATCTTGTCAAGCATATATAGCGTGCTTGACACCATTTGGTGAAATTGTTTTGCAGCTTCTTTGATGTGGCCCACCACAAATTTCTCTTCGTCTCAGAGTAACACTTGCACCCAGGCCTGTTTGGAATAATTTTCCATACAAGTGCCTTACCATGTGGCCCCCAACCCACCCTCCTCCCTTTTTGCCTCATATGCTTTAATTCATAATTCATGTCAGTTTTTGCTACTAATTGTGATACACACTGTATAAAAATATTAGTCTTGTGTGTCCCTGGCACCCCTCTCAGTTTGGTGCCCCAAGTGGCTGCTTCTTATTGTAATATGCCCTGTATAGAAATGTTACAGTGGTGGTGCCTTTTGCACACCTCTCTGCTTTGTGCCCCAAGCGGCGTCTTGTGTTGCTTCGACCTTGAAACAGCCCTGCTTGCTTCCTTTGTGTTCAGTTATTTGTTAGGTGTATTCCAATCTCTGTCTTCACCTGCAGTTTCTACACTCTACAGCTGCCTCTAGTGCCATGGAGGTTAATCCCTGATGCCTTAACATATGATATGTCATCCTGTCCCATCTTCTTTTCAGTGTTTTCCCTATGTTTCTTTCCTCACACATTTTACGGAGAACCTTGTCAATCCTTATCATTCCACCTAATTTTCAATCTCCCCCCCCCTCCCCCTCCCCCCCCCCCTCCCCCGATTTTCTACAGTCCATGATTCAGTACCGTACAGTGTTGTGCTCCAAATGTAAATTCTCAGAAATTTCTTCTTTGGGTTAAAGCCAATGTTTGAGGTAGCAGACTTACCTTGGAATGCCCTCTTTGCTTGTGCTAGTCTGTTTTTTTATGCCCTACTTGCTTCGTCCATCATATGTTATTTTGCTTCGTAGGTAACAAAATTCCTTAACTTCATCTACTTTAGGGGAACCAATTTAGTTTGTCACTAATCTCACTTTTACTACTCCTCATTACTCTTGTCTTCAGTCTGCTCTCAATCCATAGGGTGTACTCGTAAAACCAGGGGCGTACAGACTAGCTAGTAGTACAGGCTGCAGAACTCCTCACTGTAACTACATAAGAGCTGCAGACAAAAATGCAAGTTCATATTACTTGTTTTACAGATATTCATTTTATTTGAATTTTATAGCTTTGTTATATTATGATTGTTCGATGACCGTGAATTAAATGCTTTCATGTTCACAGAAATAGATAAAATTATTGCCTATCTTTGTTGCAAAAAGTTCAGTGTGCTAATAAATAGGTCAAAGAAACTCACTGAGGCAAGGTGGTGTGCACTGTAGAATACACCAACTACTGACTACTAAAGAATGTCATCCCCTGCAGGTCCACATGCAGCTCTTCTTACCATGACTGCATTGTTTCGCAAGTTCAAAAATAATGCATTGTGAGGTCAAGTTTTTATTCCAAATTGGGGTCCACCTGCCCCAATTCCAGTTAGTGATGTGGCTAAAAAGAACTAATTTTTGCAAAATGCCCCCCTCTCTCTCTCTCTCTCTCTCTCTCTCTCTCTCTCTCTCTCTCTCTCTCTCTCTCTCTCTCCCCCCCCCCCCCCCTCCCCCCTCCTTTCCAGGAGGGAATGAAGGTGAGCAAAAGAAAGAGAAAGAGAGAGAGAGAGAGAGAGAAGAATGAAAGGTGAGCCAGCAGGCCACCATCAGGCCTATGGTAGGCCATGGTTGTTACATCCCTGCATTAGACAGTGCATTCGATTCAGCATGTCCTGTAATTCTTTTTCACTTTTACTGAGGATAGCAGTATCATCAACAAATCTTATCATTGATACCTTTTCACGCTAAATTGTAATCACACTCTTACAATGTCCTTTTACTTTTATCATTTCTTCTTCTGTTGATGGGTTGACCAGTAGAAGTGGAAGATTGTGACTCTGTCTCGCACGCTTTTTAATCTGAATACTTTGATCTAGTTCTTAGCTTACTGTTGTTATTGTTCATATTGAATATTATCATCAGTATTTTCCTATTTTGAACATCTTGGACTATTTTACATTGTCGAACATTTTTTTAAGTCTCCTGTTAAGAATAGCATGTAATGAAGATATAGCTGACCGTCATTGTTGTTCAGTGAAATATCTTGCGTAAGTGATGATATTCTCGCTGTATTATCAGCTCCTTCAGTTACATGTATATTTGAAGTTAGACTCTATGCCTCACTTGTATATAATCTGTTTAGCTCTGTGGGTGCTCCTTGTCTTTATTCTGGAACATTGTATTGTATGAGAGTTCATGCTATAATTTTTACATTATTAATGTTTATATAGTGAATTGTTGGTTATGGGTGCAGGCTACATACATTTGTGCAGTATTTGAGAGAGAGTGGTTTCCCATAATACTATTGTGGAAGTACATCAGTGCCAAAATAATGGGTGTAACAGAAGTTTGCATGGCAAGAGCCACAATTGGACTCTTCAATTGTTTATATATGTTCATTTGCAAGATATCTCTATAGCTGAGGAACCATGGGACTAGTTAAAGCAAGTCTGTGAAAATTCTGGTCTCTTTCAAAGAATGGTGTTATTAAAGGCACTGCCAACAACCAGGCTTGAAAATTCTTCGTCTGTAGAAGAATTGCGTGTCACAGATAATTTCCACATGAAAAGTAAATAGCTTTTGCTTTGAAGTTAAAGAAGAATGGATTGGGTGAAAACTGCTTGCAGGGCCATCGGACACTTACGAACCTCAAAGGAATGACAGATATTGGCGGTGAGCAGGCATTGATTAAAATCGGAGAGCAAAGGTGAAAAGTTGTACCATCTGTTTGCAGGGGTTGTGGCAACTGCACTGACTACTGTAGCATGCCTCCTGTAACTTCAGATGCAAATTATTAATTTATCCAAACACACTACTAATGGAGTGCCCCTTGCTCCTGATTATCCTTATTACTTGCCACATTTTGCCGATTCCTGTAAGTGTTTGAGTCGCGCGTGTGTGTGTGTGTGTGTGTGTGTGTGTGTGTGTGTGTGTGTAACACTGTTCAAAAAACAAGAACAGATTTCAAACATGTATTGCTTCCAAACTACAAAAGATAGAAACACAATTCAAATGTTCATGAAATTTTTATGCATTCAGTGTAAGCACCATGTATTACACAACAAATATCGAAACTGTGGCTCCTTTCCTGCCGCAAACAAAACAGCTGGTCTCACATTATCGAATTCACAGCTTCAACAATGTGATGTCGCAGACGTTCAGGAGTGTCAGACATAGGGGGGATAAAAAGGCAGTCTTTTGCGTAACCTCCCAAGTAAGTCACAAGTTATAAGGTCTACGACCTTGGATTGGAAGAGGAGCAGCATATGATGAACTTCATTGCTGGTGGCCTCCCAGGTCTCCACACCTCACACCTTGTGACTTTTGTCTGTGGTGTTATGTAAAACACCACTTCTTTTATCCCCCCCTATATCTGACACTCCTTAAAGTCTGTGACATCACATTGTTAAAGCTGTGAATTTGATAACACGAGACCAACTGCTTTGTGTGTGGCAGTAAATGAGCCACTGTTTCGATAGTTTTTGTGTAATACATGGTGCTCACATTGAATGCATAAAAATTTAAACTTTTCACTTTTCAGGAACATTGGAATTGTGTTTCTATCTTTAGTAGTTTTGAAGCACTAATTATTGGAAATCTGTTCCTTCATTTTTGAATAGCCATGCATTTCAGGCATACCCAAAAAGACACAGCCAACATTTTTGATCCAGCAGCCATTATCAGTTAAGACACAAAGAAATTAGACACTGACTGCAAGTGGGCAGTGATTAAAATCAGTGGAAAAAGTTGAAAATTTGTGCCAGGCTGGGATTCGAACCCAAGTCTCCTACTTGCTAGGCAGATGCTCTGACCGGTTTGTCATCTGGACGCAGTGATCATTGCAACTGTATGGACTACCCTAGCATGCCTCTCGCCAGATCCAAATTCTCAATTTATCCGCACACTATTAACATAGTGCCCCTCGTCCACAATCAACAGAGAGACGGCCCATGATCTCTTCAGTGCAGATACACACAAGGCTCAGAACTCTTATGGGAATCAATGAAATACTGTGAGTAATGAGGATAATGGGAAAGGGCACTACGTTGTTATGTGTGGGTAAGTTGAGAATTTGGGTCCAATGGAAGACGTGCTTGGGTAGTTCATACAGTTGCAATGACCACTGTGTTCGGATGGCACATTCGTCACAGCATATGCCTAGTAAGCAGGAGACCCAGGTTTGAATCTTGGTCCGGCACAAATTTCCTACGTTCCCCATTGATTTCTGTCAATGCCCACTCACAGCCAATGCCTGTAATTCCTTTCTGTCTTAATTCATAATGGCTCCTGGATCAAAAATGGCACCTTTTCTTTTGGACTTACATTTATATAAACCTGTGATTACCAGAAAAGAACATTCAAACTGGCCAATCGCAGGTGGCTCTAAAAATTCACTCACTGACAAAAAAAAATCACAGCACGAAGAAAGAGTTCTGTGATAAAAACAAAAGTTGATTGGCATGTTTCTTCATCTGAAGGATGCTGCCTAGTAGTGCCAGTGTGAGGATTTAAATTTGGTTTGCTTTTAATAAACACTGTGATGGTCATGAGCATTAGTTACATTTGTGTTTGGACGTGGTGAATTCATGTTAGTCAAGAATGTCTTTAAGGTGACAAAGATGCCATGATTAGCACCTCACTGTGTTTGGACAAGGCTGTGTAATAGGTTACGGGAAGCTGGATGTTCCTTCTGTCATATTGCAAAAAGACTTGGCGGAAGGAATGTTGCCACTGTAGATGATTGCTGGCAGCAGTGGTCACCATAATGTACAGTCACAAGAAGATCAGGCTCTGGATGGCCCTGTGGCACTGCCAAGCGTAAAGACCTTCGGGTTTGACATACAGCTCTGATGCATCATACTGCATCTGCAGCAGCAATTTGAGCAGTAGTTGGAACCACAGTGATGCTACGAACTGCTTGAAATCAGGTACTTCAAGGACAGCTTCGTGCCAGACACTCAGTAGCGTGCTGTCCACTAACCCCAAATCACTGCCATTTGTGACTTCAGTTGTGTCAAGAAGAGCTCATTAGAGGGCAGGATGGAAGTCTGTTATGTTTTCTGCCTCAGTGACAGTGATGGCCGTGTGTTGGTTAGGCGGTGGCCAGATGAATGCTGCAACCAACCTTTCTGCGACATACACACTGGATCTACACTTGTTGTTATGGTGTGGGGTGCAATTTCATGACTGCAGGAGCACTCGCTTGGTTATCCAACACACCAAGACTGCAAATTAGTAATCAGTCTGGTGGTTCGAACTGTTGTGCTGCCATTCATGAACAGCATTCCAGGGGACGTTTTCCAACTGGATAATGCTTGCCCACATACAACATGTTCTAATAAACTGGAGCCATAGTGGCATCATCAAATGCTAAACACAAAATCAGCACCAGTGCTGTCAAATATATAACGCTCATTCAGTAATTAAAGAGAGAAATTGATCTGGAGAAAAAAGTGTTTATTTTTACAAAACAATACTATTCCTACTTTTCACCATAATCCCCTTGAACATGTATGCACTTGTCTTCTTCCAAAGGGCTACAAGCTTTTTATTCCAGCTTCAAAGAACTCTTTATCTTGATGTTTGAACCAATTTTCCACAAACTTTTTCACATCCACGTCCTGGAATCTCCTCTCACGTAATGCTTCCTTCAGTGCACCAAACAAATGAAAATCACTAGGTGCTTAATCAGGACTGTAAGAGCAATGAGGCAATACTTCCCAGCCCATTTTGTTGATAGTTTCACGGGTTAGTTGAGCAATATGAGGACGTGTGTTGTCTTGCTGGAGAATCACACCTCTCCTCTGAGGTCCACGACATCTCTCTCTCATATCTGGCTTCACCTTGTTTGAAAGCAAGTCCGGGTAGTATTGGCTGTTCATTGTACGCTGCTCTTCGAGATAATCACAAAAAACTGGACCTTCAGCATTCCAAAACACTGTCAGCATGACTTTTCCTGCTGATGCTTGGGTTTTGAATTTTTTCTTGACAGGTGTGCTTCCACTCCATGCTTTGTCTTTTTGATTCTGGCTCATATTAGTGAACCCAAGTTTCATCACAAGTTAAAATTTTGTTGAGGAAGTGCTCACCTTCTCTTTCATAATGTTCCTTTAGCTCTGCGCACACTCTCAAACTTGTTTCCTTGTGTAGCTCCATCAACTCCTTGGGGCATTTTGCAGCACTTCAGCTTGTTACAGATAATGTTTTGAACTGTATGAGTACTAACTTGAACGTTCTCAACTATCGTTTCCACAGTCACACCACGGTTGGCACAAATGATGTCATCAATTCGACTTTCAAGTGAGGGAGTTGAAACTGGAACTGGTTGGCCAGAACAGCGTTCGTCAGTCACTGAGTCATGGCCACTTTTGAACTGCTCTACCCACTTGTAAAAATTTGCATGATTCATACAACCCTCACCATAAACTTTAGACGTACTACAGTATATATTCACTGGCTTCTCGCCCTCAGCAAGTAAAAAACGAGTAACAGAATGTTGTTCAACTAATGTGGATGTTTTGAGTGAACTTGCCATCTTGAAATGTATTTTTGAGGTTATAAACAAAACAATGTTTTTACATCAGCTGATCAGGGCTCATCCCAGTAATGCCAACATAAAGCCATAAAAGTACCAAACTTGCCCTACTAACTGTTTTTTTTTCCAGACCATTTTGTCTCTTTAATTATTGAATGGCCCTCGTTTATAAATAATAATATAGACAAGAGTCATCTTGTCATGCCAGTGATCAGTGACTGTAGGCTGTTTTTCTTTTTTATAATAGTAATATAATCATGCATCAAAACTGCGCAAAATTATAAGCCAATCAACTTTAAGACCAGAGTATGAGACATAGTCATTTGTCCTGTAACACATGTGCTAATAAGTTCTAAGCCAAAACAGTGGCCATTGAAAGACGCATCCATAATGTGGGAATGTGTTCACGCTACATTGAGCAATGGACATTGTAGTACTTTTATTCAGCTATAAAGATTGTTACATTAAGTGGTATTAAATATCAAAACTACTTTTGTTTTGTTGAATTTGTGTGTGTGTGTGTGTGTGTGTGTGTGTGTGTGTCGTCGTCGTCGTCCCTCCCCCCAAACACCACACACACACACACACACACACACACACACACAACTCTAGCTGTTTGTTGTAACAATAGGATACCAACTAATTGCCTGTTTTCATAACACTGTAACAAGTATTTTAACTATTTACAGTTTAAAGTGCTACCTGAAGCATTCTCCTAAACAAAATTTGATTTGAATTATTTATCCAACCTCACAGTAGACACGCTTTGCCATCATGACACAACAAAAATAAATAGCTCAAAGTTACTTATGCTTAGAATATATACTATTGTGTGTGGCCTTTCTTTAAAAAGAAAAGGGGAAAAAGGACGGGGGGAGGGGGGGGGGGGATAGACAGCTGTGGACTTCAAGAAACAATCCCAGCCTTACCTAAAATGCTTCAGGGAAACCTAATTCAGGATGGGTAGAGAGAGCAAACTCAACCCTCCCAACATTGAGGTCATTAATTTGCAGCAAAGTACTTATATTATGAAACATAATTTTGCGCTGCATCACTACACAGACAGACTGTGCCTCTTGGCTACTTTTGGACCATGAAGATGCTGCTATGCATCTACCACTAACTCAGGTCTACGCAGAAAATACTCCAGGTCCGTAAACATGTAACTACGCAGGTCTTCAAGTCATCCACTCAGTCTGCCTTAAAAACGAAATCAGCATACTCCCAAGATGAGTGAGACGTTGGGTTCAGGAGAATGTCATTACTATTATGCACTATATATTGTCACACATGACGTTCTTGTGAGAGCATTATGTTGTGATCTTATATGACAGGGTGTTGTAGCTGATCGCTTTCATTGTTAACCACTATTCTTGAGTCATCCAAGTAACCTCCAATAGTGTAGCATGTATTACGTATAAAGAATGTTTCAGCTCTCTTTTTAAAAATATGTATTTAATAATCTTTTTCATTTGCCAATAGAAATTACTGTGTTCAATTTTCTATTTGTTTTATCTCGGTAAATGTAAGTCCAAACTGGCTCTGTTCCACAATTATTTATAGAACTTAAAACTTCGAACATAGCTGCTAAGGTTCAGTGACTGTGTCAGAATTATATTGGAACAAATAAGCCCTCGGTCACAAATATTAAGTCAAAATTGACCTGGTTTCGACGCTACTATGAGAGTCGTCTTCAGAATTAGACTAACTGTTCTAAAACATATTAGGTATATAGTACATTAATAAAATTAAAGTTTGTACTGACTGAAAAAGATGCAGTACTTACAAGTCACATATTAAAAAAGATCTAAGCCGGAAAGGCGACGTCATGAACAATTGTGAGATGGCGAGTCTTGTTGCACCCTTGTTCACAGTACGAGCAGCCCTTAGCGGCTCGCCATCTCACAACTGTTCACACGTACCCCCTGGTACAAGCCAGGCCCAGGTTGGGGTGATTACCTGAGCTGCAACCTTCCCAAATTGCCGATAGGTCCCTCTCTCAGGTGTTCGGGAGGTGTGACCTGAGGTGTGAACAATCACCTAAGGCAGGTGCGCCCCTTGTGAAGGGCGGCCAGGGTAAGTCTTGATAAATACGGCATCCTCTGCCCAGTCACGGGCATTTCTCGCTTTTGATACGCTGGGGGATGTTTCTGTTACTATCAAACCACATAAGAGCTTAAATATGATCCAGGGTATTATATTCCATAGGGTACTTCTGATGACGAGCTGCGCACCAACTTATAAAGTGCTGAGGTGTTCATTTCGTCCGGCGTGCCCATAGGGGTCTGAGGGATAATCAGGTTGCCATCGGTTCAGGGTTCCCTCCGGTCACTCCCTTCCCAGGTTTCTGCTAGCGGGAAAGATGACACCCGCCAGTGGCTGAAGTGCCCAAAAGCAGCTTGGTCATAGGGCTTCACGATCATCTCAGTCCCTGAGACTGGATCAGTGAAGCCCTCCCGGCCAGAGAAACCCAAGGAGCAGTGAGATAAACCCAAAAAGAAGACCCCCAAGACCAAGGGAATTGCGGTGGCACCCACATCACCGCTACCTACAAGCTCTGCGTTTGAGGGTGGGGTGGAGATTCTGGTGTCCGCTGAGGACCTAGATCTTGCCAGACCCTCAGACACAGTGGATATCGACTGCTCAGGAAATAAGTTGTGGGGGGCAGGTGACCGTGAGGCGCAAACTGTTCATTGAACGTTCCATGCCTTCCCAGTCTCACGATCACATTATCCTCCATTGGAATTTTGGCAATTGTTTCCACCACCTGGCTGAGCTAAGGCAATTGTTAAGCTTTACACCTGCTTTCTGCGTTGCCCTCCAGGAAACCTGGTTCCCAGCAATGCAGACCCGTGCCTTTCATGGCTACAGAGGATATTATAAGAACCGTAGCGAATATAATAGTGTGTCAGGTGGAGTTTGCCTCTATGTCCTGAACTCAGTATGTAGTGAGCCTGTGCCCCTTCAAACCCCTCTTGAAGCTGTGGCTGTCAGGATGTGGATGATGCAGGAAATAACTGTCTGCAATGTATATCTTCCTGCAGATGGTGCAGTATGCCTGAATGCATTGACTGCACTGATTGCTCAACTCCCTAAACCTTTCCTACTTTTTGGAGATTTTAACACACATAACCCCTTGTGGGGTGACACCATGCTTACTGGCAGAGGCAGAGCTGTCGAAACTTTACTGTCTCAATTTGACCTCTGCCTCTTAAGTACTGGGGTCACCACACATTTCAGTGTGGCTCATGGTAATTGTTCGGCCGTTGATTTATCATTTTGCAGCCCAGGACTTGTCCCATCTATCCGCTGGATGCTGCTCCCTGACTACCCACCTTCAAGCTGTTGCATTTTGCCTGTTCCTTCCCCACCTGACTTTTTCCCTCTGTACCATTTATGTCCCTCCATCATTTGATGTCACCAGGACAGACTTCCTTCAGTTTATTGGGCAGTTACCTTCCCCATTTTTGCTACTCTGTGACTTTAATGCGTATCATCCCCTTGGGCTTCTCCCAGGACCTGTCAGAGAGGTGCCCTCTCTGCCGACCTTCTTAACCAGCTTAACCTCTTCTGCCTTAACACTGGAGCACCCACTTTCCTTTCAGACTCCTCGCACACCTATTCCCATTTGGACCCATCTTAGCTTGCCTATCATCTTGAATGGTCCATTCTTTCTGACACCTACTTGAGCGACCATTTCCCATGTGCTGTCCTTTTGCTGACTCCCACCTCATCCGCGTGCATGCCCAGATGGCAGCTTACTAAGGCTAACTAGCAGCTTTATTCCTCTCTGGGGACCTTCGAAGAACAAGATTTCTCCAGTTGTGATGACTAGGTGGAATATCTCACAAACGTCATCCTTATCTGTGCAGAATGTTCCATTCCTCACACTTCCTATTTACCAAGCCGTGTCCCCCTCCTATGGTGAACTGAGGCATGCCGCACCACAGTTCACGAACGGAGCCAAGTTATCTACATTTTTAACCATCATCCTACAATGGCAAAGTGCATTAATTATAAACAGATGCATGCAAAGTGTCGTCACGTTCATAGAGGCAGCAAAAAAGCTAGCTGGATTTCATTCACTAGTTTTTTAGCAGTTCCACCCCCTTCCTCTGCCGTGTGGGCCAACCTCTGATGGGTCTCTCGGACCGAGATCTATTCCCTAATTTCCAGCCTGACGGTAGCAGCTATCTCCAACACCTTGGGCCGCCATTTTGCAGAAGTTTCGAGCTCTTTCGACTATCACCCTGCCTTCCTCCATCCGAAATGAGTGGAGGAGGCTCGGGTGATACACTTATCTTCTCTGAATTGAGAGTGCTACAATACCACCTTTACTATGAGGGAGCTAGATCATGCTCTCAGTTCATCACAATCCTCCGTCCCAGGGCTAGATGCCATCCACATTCAGATGTTGTAGCACCTTTCTGTTTCAGGCAAGCAATTTCTGCTTCATACGTACAACCGCATTTGGGCAGAGGGCACATTTCCTGGATGCAGGTGTTAAGCCACCACCATACCCATCCCTAAGCTCAGTAAGGACAAAAACCTTCTTTCTAGCTACTGCCCCATTTCTCTTATCAGCTGCATTTGCATGGTGCTGTATCATATCATTCATGCCCAGCTGGTATGGTGGCTCAAGTTTTGCAATTTACCAACGAATGCACAGTGTGGGTTTCGAGCACAAAGTTCTGCAGTTGACCATCTCATTACTTTGTCTACGCATGTCATGAATGGTTATCTGCAGAAATCGCAGACTGTGGCAGAGTTTTTCAATTTGGAGAAGGCCTACAACACCTGCTGGAGAACTGGTATCCTCCGTACTGTTTACACGTGGGGCCGCCTGCCCTGTTTCCTTCCGGCATTTTTAAAAGACCAAGTTTTCAAGGTGCATGTGGGTCCTGCCTTGTCGGACACCTTTATCCAGGAAAACTGTGGGCCTCAGGGTTCTGTCTTTAGCGTCGTCCTCTTTGGTATTGCCATAACCCTATAATGGTCTGTCTCCCGCAGGGCATCTCCGGCTCTCTTTTTGTTGACGATTTTACCATCTATTGCAGTTCTTGACGGATCTGTCTCAATGAGCGCCATCTTCAGCGATGTCTTAATTGTCTTTACTCCTGGACCATCGACAATGGCTTTTGCTTTTCCACTGACAAAACTGTCTGTATGAATTTCTGGCGACTCAATTGGTTTCTCCCACCATCTTTACATCTTGGGCCTGTTGCCCTTCCATTCATTGAAACTATGAAATTCCTGGGGCTCATGCTATGTGTCTTACATGGCAGCCTGCTGTACTCAGTTCCTCAATGTCCTACTTGTCCTCAATGGTACTTCCTGGTGTGCCATTTTTTTCACACTCCTTCGTTTGTACGCTGGCTTGTCTGTACAAAACTAGACTATGGGTGCTTTGTTTATGCACCTGCACGTCCATTCCTCTTATGCCACCATCGTGGCATCCATTTGGCCACGGGCGCCTTTTACACTAGCCCAGTTGAGAGTCTGTATGCTGAAGCTGCTGAACTACTACTTCCCTACCACCGTGACTTTCTCCTCAGCAGGTGCGCATGGCGTTTTTCCGCCATGTGTGGCCACCCATCCTGTGCATCTTTCTTCGATGATTCCTTTGTTGCCAGTATGGGGCGCGTCCCTCTTCTGTTACCTTCTGGAGTCCGCTTTTGGCACTTGCTACAGCAGCTTGAATTCACACTACCTGCAACTTTCGCGGTGGGTGTGAACCCTTCACCACCTTGTCTTCATGAAGTGGCCCATGTTAACCTTGGCCTTCATTCGCTTCCTAAGGACTCTACTCCAGCCTCAGTCTATCGCCTTCAGTTTCACGACCTTCGTGTGGAACTTGTATACACTGATGGCTCTTGGACTGATTGCAGGATCAGGTGTGCCTTCATCATTGGCACCCGTGTCTTTCAATATTGGCTTCCAGCACACTGCTCTGTATTTACTGCCAAGCTCTTAGACCTGTATCAGACCACGGAGTGCATCCAGCGACACAGCCTTTCCAATTGTGTCCTCTGCTTAGACTCACTTGGTGCCGTTCATAGTCTGTGCACACTGTACACCACCCATCCCTTAGTGCATCACTTCCAGGAAAACGGTCACTTGCTCACTCTAGGTGGAGCCAGTGTGATGTTTCTGTGGGTTCTTGGTCATGTCAGTCTGCCCGGAAATGAGGCTGCTGACGCTGCTGCCTAGGCTGCAGTCTTCGTACCTAAGCCCATGAGTTCCTGTAGTCCCTCTGCTGATCTCTGTGTTGCTGTCTGTCAGGTGGTGGTGTCCCTTTGGCATCCCCAATGGTCCTCCCTTCACATGAGTAAGCTCCCTCTTTTTAAGCCTCTCCCAGTGGCTTGGACGATCTCCTCTCGGCTCTCCCGCTGGGAGGAGGTCATTTTAACTAGGCTGTGTATTGGGCACAGTCTTTTTAGCCATCACTATTTGATAAGTGGCACTACCCCACCGCTTTGTACAGATTGCGCCCAAGTTTTAACTTTCTGCCACTTCCTGGTGGATGACCATTTTTTTAACCGACCCCTTGGGTTTGTTGTCTGAGTTATCGGCCGTTTTAGCAAATGACACACAGACTGCTCACTGTGTTTTACTTTTTATCCCACCAAAACCATATGGCAAAGGCCACTTAAGTTTTGGTTTTGGACCTTCATTTCAGTATGGTGTCTTCCCCCCCCCCCCCCCCCCCCCCCAACATGCCTGTTTTTTAGCTGTCTTCTATAATGTCAATTGCGACTGACGTATAGTTGTTTTTTAACTCATCTCTGTCTGTGTGTTCTATAGTTTTGACTTGGGTGTGTATGGATCCCAGCTGTTTTTCGCGCCGTAAAGCAAAACGAAACCGAATCCCCCCTCCCCCGAGGGTTCACCACTCTTTGGCAAATTCAAGCTTGGCTACTCAGGCCCCCAGCCTTAGCAGCACCTTTTTGCTTTCAGTGCAGGATGTCTATCCTCCTGCTATTCCTTTTCTTTCCCCTTTGGGAACAACTCTGGCATATTTTTGGGAATGTGTTCTGACATCAAAACAGCCCCCCCCCCCCCTCCGGCCGTGCCTCATCCCATGGCGTTATAGTTTCATCTTCCTCCCTTTGCATGCTGGCCCACATGTATAAAGCGTTAACAACTGACTGGGTAATGTGTAATTCCCAGCCTTGGATTGATAGGTAGAGTTTGCACGTACCTCCTGGTACACGCCAGGCCCAGGCAGGGGTGATTGCCTGAGCTGTTACATTCGCAAATTGCCAATTGGTCCCTATATCTTCTCTTGGTTATGTTATGGCAATTGCTTTTGGAAACCAAATGTGATTTTCAAGCCCAACAACCACTTGAGCTGCTCTCCTACACTGCAATCCTGTTCGTGTCGAGGCCCATCAAATGCTGCATTCTTCACGTGGTGTTACTTATACTAGGCTGCTCAATTGTCTGACCAAGGGATAAATCCAAACTTCCCTCTCCGATCAGAACGTCACTGCAATCCGTCTGGTAATGAAAAAGGTTGATGCAACCTTAGTGCCTACACACACACACACTCTTTCTCACATTTGATAGAGTAATGCTTCCAGCAGAGATCAAAACAGGCTATGAAGTCATCACGGTCCGTCCACACATCCGAACCTAATGCTTTGCTACCAGTGTCAACGTTACAGCCACACTCAAATGTCCTATTGGAACATGGCCAAATGTGTTATGATAGGAATTCTCCCAAGGGTGAATGCGCGCCTCAGTCTCCCCACTACATCAGTTGAAAGGGTGACCATTTAGCTTCATCCTGAGAGTGGCCCATGTATCTCAATGAATGGGCTTTCTAGGAGGCCTGGGTGAAGGAAAAAAGTGCCTTAACTTGTCGCTCACAAGTTTTTGGCTAGTCAACAGTCCTACATTCTACCATCTGGCACTTAGAGTACCATTCTTGCTATTCCTCGCTCCGCAGTGGACATGGTCACACAAGCTTGTTGCCCCCAACTCAGCACTGCATTTTAAAATCGCTCAGTGTCACAATAGCATCCCCATCTCCTCCTCCTTCAGCTGTGCAAGAAGCCAGCAAATCTTCATCTCCGGTGGGAAATCACCTGCTACACAACCGGCAGGCTGGAAAGGACGGAAGAAATACTTTTTATTTCCCTCTAGCCAACAAACATCAGTCTTCTTCCCCAACTTGGAGATTCTCTTCAGCAGTGTCACTGTGTGATACCCTGACACCTCTGTAGATATCGTGGAAGAGGATCTTCCAGCCTCTGCACCCTGTAGCAGGTAACTTCCCTTCATTTATTCCTCCTCCCCAATTCTTGTTATGACTGTTCTCCAATGGAATGATCGCAGCATTAGATCCAACTAGGAGGAACTATGGCTGCTCTTGGAATCACAGTATCCACTTGTTTTCTGCCTCCAATATACAAAATTGCATCCTAATGAGTGCTTTGACCCTTTGCATTTCCTTCCAGTCTGCTTTGACCTTCCCCCAAGGATGGCATTCCATCTCATGCTCCTCATCCAGGATAACGTTCAGAGCCAAATGATGTCACTGAACACCCAACTGCAAGCTGTTGCAGTCCACTTTATCTTTCCTCACTTCACGTTTTCTTTTTTCATCTACATCCATCCTTCATTCAGTATCACAAGGACAGACTTCCTCCAGCTTATTGATCAACTCCCTCAGCCCTTTGTGCTGCTCGGTGACTTTAATGCACACATCCCATTTGAGGCTGTTCCAGGACTTGTATGAGAGGTGCCCTCTTGGCTGACCATCTTAGGTGACCAAACCTCATTTTGTCTCGAGTGGTCCATTCTCTCTGACACGTACTCGAGTGACCATTTCCCATGTGCTATTTGTTTGCTGACTCCTGCCCCCCTAAGTGTAATACCAATTGGCAGCTTTCTAAGGCCAACTGGAGCCTTTATTTCTCCATGTGACCTTCAACAAACATTTCCCCAGTTGTGATGACCAGGTAGAACACCTCATGAATATTATCCTTACTGCAGCAGACCGTTCTATACCTTGCACTTCATCTTTACCATGCCATGTCCTGGTCCCCTAGTGGACTGAGATGTGCCATGATGCGATTTTTTGCACGGAGACATGCTCTCCGCATTTTAGCAGTCATCATACAATGGCAAACTGTATTGGTTATAAGCAGTGGAATATGCAAGTTGTTGCATTCTTCTCAATACCTAAAAGAGCTAACTGGATTTCGTTTACTAGTTCTCTTAACAGTTCCACTCCCTCTTCTGTCATGTGGGACAACCTCCATCAGCTCTCTGGCACCAAGGTCCATTCCCAAATTTCTGGCCTGACCTTAGCAGATGATGTCATTGCGAACCCTGTTGGTATCTCCAACACCTTGGACCGCTATTTTGTGGAGATTTGAGCTCTCTCGGAAACAAGAGGCGGCGGCTGAGGTGCTGCCTCTTCTCAGAATCATGAGTGTTTCAATGCTATCTTTACTATGAGGGAGCTAGATCATGCTCTCACTTCATTCCGATCCTCCACCCCAGGGCCGGACAATGTTCACATTCAGATGTTACAGCATGTATCATTTGCAAGCAAGCACTTTATCCTTGACACGTATAGTCGCATTTGGGTAGATGGCTCGTTTCCCATGAAGTGACTGTCATATGCATACCTAAGCCTGGCAAGGGCAAACACCTTCCTTCTAGCGACACCCCATTTCTCTCACCAGCTGTGTTCACAAGGTGATGGAATGTATGATTCATGGCCGATTCATATGGTGGTTCAAATCTCACAATCTACTAAATAATGTGCAATGTGGATTTTGAGCATGCCATTCTGCAGTTGACCATTTCAGCACTTTGTCAATTGATGTCATGAATTGTTTTCTGTAGGAATACCGGACTATGGTCGTTGTTTATTGATTTGGGGAAAGCCTATGACACCTGCTGGAGCACTGGTATCCTCCGCACTCTATACATGTGAGGCTTCCTAGGCCACCTGCCCCATTTGCTTTAGGAATTTTTAAAAGACAGAGTTTTCAAGTTATGTGTGAGTTTGGCCTTGTCAGACACCTTCATCCAGGAAAATGGTGTGCCTCAAGGGTTCATTGTGAGCATCATTCTCTTTGGTGTAGCCATTAACCCTAATATAGCATGTCTCCTGTCAGCTCTCTTTTTGACGACAACTTCGTGATCTGTTGCAGTTCTCCACGGACTTGTCTCCTTGTGCGGCATCTTCAGCAATGTCTCAGTCCTCTTTGCTCATGGAACATCAACAATGCCTTTTGCTTTTGCACTGACAAAACAGTTTGTGTGATTTTCTGGCAGCGTAGTTGGTTTCTTCATCCATCTTTATATGTTGGGCCTGTTGATCTTCCGTTCTCCGAAACTATGAAATTCCTGGGACTCGTGCTTGATAGAAATCTTTCTTGATCCTTCCAAATGTCTTACATGGCTGTACACTGCACGCAGTCTGTGTGTCCTGTGTGTTCTAAGCAGTACTTTCGGGGAGTGGATCGGACCACACTCCTCCGTTGGTACAGGCCCCTTTTCTATTCGAAAATAGACTGTGGGTGTTTCGTTTGCACAGCTGCAAGTCCCATTCATCTTAAGCCATCTTACTTCAATACACCATTGTGGAATCCGTTTGGTCACTGGCTACCTTTACACTATTGTGGTTGCCAAGTTACTGATGTCAAACTGATGATATGTTCTCCTTAGTGGATACACATGCCATTTGTTTGTCATCTGCAGCTATCCAATCTTCGTTCTCCTTTGCTTTCGACTATTGCTCCAGCAGCTTAACTTCATGCTACCTGCCAAGTTCCCAATGGATGTGAACCCCCTCACCACCATGGCTTCGTGCAATGGCCTGTAGTCATCTCGGACTTCATTCTCTTCCAAAGGAAACTACTCCAGATTCGACCTATCCTGTAAGTTTCTCAACCTTCACACGGAACTTAGTGACCATGGTGTTGGGTGTGCCTTTTTCATTGGCACCAACCATTTTTGATATCTGCTTACAGAAAACTACCCAATATTTAGAGCAGAGCTCTTCGCTCTCTTGTCAGGCCACCCAATACATCTGACAACACAGGCTTTTTGATTGTCACATGCTCCGATTCTCTGTGACCTCCAGAGTCTCTGTACACTGTACATAGTCCATCCCTCACTCATGGCAGCAACAAACATTGAAACCTTGAAAATTGGGGAAAAGCCTTGAATATCCGCGAGAAATCTGGATTTTTTAAATAATATTCATCACTTCATTTTTGTATACTGAACATTTTTTAAATCAACTTATGGACATTTTAAGAAGCATTAAAATAATAAGACTACGTATTTCGGCATTGTCTGAGTATTTTCCCCTTTATCTCAATATTCTAACATAATTTCGAAACTATATAGGAATCCAGCGGAAAGGTGAGTTTTCTTCACTTATGAATTATTCCTTCAGCTGCAATTTTTTAAACAGGCATGCTGCCAGGCAGCATATCGCGCATGCGCAGAGCTGAAATCGCGTTTGTGCAGTGCCATCTCCTGCTTTAACCTGCCAGGAGTGTGGTTGTTGGGTGTAGAGGTGGCAAAAAATAATGTAACTGATAGAAGTAACCGGTTACTGAGAAGTAACGGTTACTGCGATAACCGTTCCTCTGATACAGGCAGTTATTTCAATAACTGTAATGTCAACAGTGCCTCGCGCCATCTGTTGACCGAAGATCGTACTACGCTTTCCCGTCAACTCATCGGAGATCTGGCTAGGAACTAGGGAGAGGGTAGACCATTTGGTAGGCGTTCTATAGGCCATGGGAATAACTGTGAGACTGCGCGCCATCTGTTGATAAGAACTGTGTACTATATCGTGCGTCTTCGTTACTTTTAGCACAAACAATTAAATAAAGTTAATGTCCGAGCGGTGGCTGTTAGGAGCTGCAGTACAGGCATTAACAAGTACGGCCGTTCCCTTAAGCCACCGCCTCATATGTCAATTTAGCTTGGACGGGTAGTATAAAGAGAGGTACCATAAGGAATTCGAGCGACTATGGAAATAACTGTCAGAGATCGGTATTTTCCTCTGGCAGTTATCGTTGTTGGCTCACAGTTCTCGCTCTCTGGCAGTTATCGGGCTACCATTACAGGTAACCTGGAAGTTGGTAGCGGAATAACTGTGTGTCTGTGTTGCTGATACAGTGACTCCAGTCTTAGACCCCGGTGATATTTCAGAGACGATAGTTACTGGAGCGAACAAATATTTACGTACTTCTTCGGAAATAACCGCTGGCCATCGCGAATGACAAATAACATGTCAGGAAGAATAACATAATACAGTTGAATATAATAATTATCATCATCATCATTTGTCAGGAGATTGTCAAAATATGTGAATATATTACAGTAACTGCAAATATATATAGAATTGATACACTGTCAGAATAAAACACAGTTACGCACTTTTAATAAAGTTATCATACACAGAATACCCGATCTTGACTGTTGCAACCAAGTGCTGTCAAAACTGAAATATAGCAGAATTTTTACCTAAGCTGGTCTATCAGTCTCTGTTACGATATTCATCTACAGAGTAGGAGGAGGGGTCAATGGAAGCGTCCGATTCCACCCGTCTGCTTCGACGTAAAAAAGTGTTGTTTGTGAATGTCATTACGGCACGGTGTTTATGAGTTGTTTCTAGCTGTGATGTTTTGTGTGTTTATGGAGTATTGAATGTGATTTAATTTATGTAGGGATGATTGATTTGTGGACTTTTGGGATTGTGGTTTTATTTTTTGCAGTTGTAGGTGTTGGTTTTTTGGCATCAGTAGCTGTGGTGGACCTATATAGGTCACCGGAAATGACCAATTCCCATTTTCATAGTTGTACGTGTTGATGTTTTGCTATCGTCATCTGAGGTTTACCTATGTAGGTCAAGGGAAATGTCCGATTCCAATTTTCGTGCTTTTAGTTTGTGGGTATTGGTGTTTTGGTATGGTCACCTATGGTTGATTTATAGTGTTCAAGGGAAGTGTCCGATTCCTGCAGATTTTTGTTGATGTAGCAGAATGCTGTATTTTTTTTCTTTTTGTTCTTCATTTTGTGTTTTGGGATCTTGGTGGTTTTTTTTACTAGCTTGTCCTCACCCTAAAACCCCAAACTTCCCGCGGTTGTCCCGTTGGTTTGATTGTATTTTTGGTGGTTGATGTTATTGTATTATTTATGTGTATCTTCGTGTTTGTTGCCGTGTGTGTGTGTGTGTGTGTGTGTGTGTGTGTGTGTGTAGTGGCGTCATGGACACACTTAAAATAGCCATTTCCGGCATATTGATGACGGGTGGAATCAGACACTTCTGTATCAAAAAGTCTTTCAAACACACTGTAAACCGTGCTTTATCTGAAACAAAGTTTTTAATGGTTGCTGACTTGCTGGCAGTTTATTGAAAATGCATGTTCCTGAATATTGGACCCCTTTTGGACCAAGATGTAGATTGCTGTTCCTATTTCTAGTAAGGTACTGATATTATGTATTGAGCTATTGGTTGTAAATACTTGTAACAAATTTCATTAAGGAACAAATATACTAGGAAGCAGTGGTTAGAATACAAAGTTCCTTGAACAGGTTCCTACATGATGTTTTTGAATTTATACCAAAACGATTTTTATTACACGCTTTTACATGCAAAACACTTTTGCTACGTTTGATGAGTTACCACAGAATATGCTCCCTTATGAAATAATAGAGTGAAAAAAGTGGTATGCCCTTCCCAACTGAATTTATTATGTAGTTGTAGTCCCAGAAATGTAACACTGTCAACCTTTTCGATCTGCATGTCTTCAAATGTTATGAACATGCTGTAGCTGGAGAAATCGAGCAGTTTCCAAATCTCGCATAAAACTTGGATTGTCGTACTCACACTTTCCCCAATAGGACTATCTTTTACAGCACAGGAGTAAACGAATCTGTCACATTATGTAGATTTTTTGTTGTATTACAAGGTTGTACACTTTATTCTATTATGTGAGCAGCACAAGAAATTAAGCTTCGAATTTAACCTACAGTACTCAGTTTACACATGACTTCATACTTAAAAAAAACGCACGTTGTTAACATTTTACTTAAACAGTGCTGTGGCGAAGTTCCGCGTAATTTCTGATGCAGCTGCGAAGATAATATTTCTAATAGTGACCGATAACCTACAAACATATAATCTGAAACACTAATAATCGTTCTAACATCAACTAAAATGTACCCGGAGTTAATAAGCTAAGGTTAATACACGATTCATACGACATTCCTGCCATTTCACACTACTCGTAGTTATACTGATAACTAAACTGATGGAGTCCAACTATGTCGTTATTTAACTCTCGGAGTATTCGGTATTCGCTAGCGAAAAATAATTTCGCAGTTATTAATAACCGTTAACAATAACGGTTATCAGAGAATAACTGGAACTGTGATAACGGTTACTCCAGAATAACCGTTTGGCCCACCTTTAGTTGGATGTATAAGCAGCGAGAGCTGGCTACCTTGAATCTACCCAGAATTTTTTTTCTGACGCTGCCAAGCTGCCAGATTCGCGCATGCGCATAGCCACGAGAGAGTGGGGTTAAAATTCACGTGACTCGTGCTTTGCTTGTGGCGGGTTTTTCAATCGTTTCGACGCTATTGCAGAAAGCTGAAAGATGATGCTGTTCCATCCATCTTTCGTTTTCCAGACCATATACAGCAGAAGATAAATTTTTCTTTGTGAACCACATTTTATTTTAACTATAAAATTTGATTTGCAAGCAACACGAAATTTGAGTTAGCAGGCTTTTTATCGTTATAAAATGCAACTGAATGTGTGTAATTGTAATCTGATTTCACAACCTCTCTCGATGGAACAGTTGTTGAGTTTTATTTATTATATGAAAAAATCACACATATAAACTGAAGTGTACATCTTCGAAAGTAAATATTGTGACTAATGCGATACTGGATGCCTGCCTGAAGTCTTGTTTGTTGTAGCTGGCTGATCGGTAGTGTTTTCATGGTCTAGGTTAGGTTGAAACTTGATAATTTGGTCGTGAGTTGCCAAAGCACTACCCCATATATAACGCACTTTTCATCATAAAATCTAAAGCAAGGTAGAGTCAGAAAATATCTATTAACATAGTGGGCAAATCTTCGAGTATTTTGACGCATTTTGCTTACATCTATAGTAAATGAACTACGAAAAATGCTAGGGGTCCAGTGCATAACTTTTAGCTACGGCAGATTCCTTGTACTACGTAACATAAATTCATAAACAGTGACTAGCTGCTGTTTGTTCATAAATTAAAAACTATATTGTAGTAACGTATTTAAATGAGGCATTATGTTTGTGACCTAACTCTAGGGAAGGCATTTTATAACCAAAAGCGATGTATATACATTCGAAATCCGCGCGTTAGTTTACCACTCTAATGGCCGCCGGCCAGCTATTCAATTTGTCCGCTCTTCACAGTCGACCACTCGTGCGGTTGTGGGGGCCTGTGCAACGCAAAGATAAATATTTCGCCATTGGGGAAAAGTGCTTTGGACAGCCACGCTAACAGCCAAAAACATAAACTTTCAGCTAACAAACGGAAGTCTTTTCCGACGAATATATTTATGCAACACCAAGAACCTGACGCAACGAAAATTAATCCCAAATGAATGAACAAGGTATTATTTTTTTATAAGACTTGGATGTTGCCACGATGTCATCGTCTTAACACAAAAAATCGAAATGAAGACCTTTGGTCAGCTGTATTCCTTGAGGCGTTGAGCCGATGTAGGTTAGGAAGATATGATTATCTTTGCGTTAAAATGATATTGTCGAACTTTCATGTCCTTAAATATCAACCGTTACGAAACAACAAATTTTCCTTAGAGTACAGTGATCTGCAACCATGCAAATTGTATTTGGAGCCCTTTTTTTTTTTTTAATTCAGTATACCTGTTCTTTGTTTCGACCTTCGAATTATTTGCTTTCTTTTGGAAATCGTTGCATTCAGTCCGTCATGACGATTTCTGCTGTATTTCAGTTTTTACAGGAAGTAAGTGGTAGGAATGCATGTCAGGTAGCCTCGGCAGATGATGTACTATGATGTGCAGTTACGATTTTTAGAATATAATTTTTAATGGTAGAATTCTTTCTAAGATTTTTACGCGCTACATCGACTCACAGCGACCCAAAGAACATAATTTAACAGAGAAATCGAGGATTAAATAATTTTAAGACGAGGATGTTGTGGCAACAATCCAGTATTTTCATAATAATTGGCAAAAAACTTAATTGTAATAGTTCACTCTAACGCGTAATTGGTCTTGTGGAATAGTATAACTTAAACACTACTTAACTTTTACAGGAATTTCAGCATCTAGCAAGTCTTTCAAGGCAGCTGGTACTACAGAAGCAGGTGTGGCAACTTCAACTTTAAAAAATCTCACCCACAAAAAGTTTCGGTGCAGTCATTTTTGTTACCAGAAAAGTCACAAAAGCTGAAATCTTGTGGTCTTAAGTACAATTTATAACCATTTGCCCATCCGAAGTTCTGCTGCTTGCATGTAATAATTTCCGGAAATGTTTCGAGATAATCACATTGCGGCAAAAATGCTTTTTCAAAGGACAAAAATTGCATACAGTATTGTTTATGGTATTACTCCCTATGTTCATTGCAGAGTTATTGACATGATTAAAGAATGTGCCAATGCTCTTGAAATTGACGAGAGTTTCTCGAAAAACGCAAATGGACATTCATGATAGGTTTTGGGGTCGAAGTAAGTCAGGTTTCAATCGGATATTTTGACTCTTTTGTTCAGCTCGTAAGGACCAGTGAGTTATTAGATGCTTTGAAACGATCTTTTGGCTGACAGAATTTTCCAAAAATTTTGCAGTAGTCGATGGATGGACCAAATAAGAGTTTCCAAGTTTCGAAGAACTTGAGTAATCAACTAAAAGAAATTTCTGGAAACACGTTACAGTTGGGTAGTTGCAGACTCAATGTAGTTCATGGAGCTTTCAAAACCAGCAGGATTTTTAAGAACCTTACATTATTTGTTCCTGGATTTGTGTTCACAAAGAAGCCAAAATACGGAACATACAGCTTCCTCAGATTTTCCTTTGCAGTTCTGTAGCATAAGATGAATCGAACATGCAAATGTTGCCGAACGAGCTTTAAAACTTCATTCACATTTAAGAAATTATGTTTTTCAATCGGCTTAAAATAAAACTCCCCTAATTCAGCGAGTTTTTAAATCTTATCTGAAGCTGTTGAAGACAAATTCTTAGGTGCAAAATTGGCCTTTTTGCCGCTACTACACGTGCATTCTGGGTTTTTTTACGTCATTTCCAAATTGATATACCTATGGGTCTTTTTTTGTACAACGAATTGTTCACTCTTTACCACCACTTGAATGCAGCAACTTGTCAGATCAGACATATTGGTAAACGAAAAGTCCGTCATGAAGATCGACGTGAAGGATAAGAAGAATCGGATCACTGCGCAATGCTGTGCATTGGATTTTACTACATAAGACTCCCTTAAGTACCCGACTGACATCTTGACGCTTAAAGAAGAAATGCGTTCTTCTGTTATTGCTATGATACGAAAGCTACTTGAAGTATAAACTTACCTGTGCCAGTTCATGACTGGACTCTCCAGTAGCATTAAATCAGAAAAGGCTTTAAAATGGTTGACATATTGCCATTCTCGTCTCTGGTGAAAGGTTCTCTGGCGTAAAAGCAGATTTTGCTAACAAGAATTTGTCAATATTTGGAGCAATGCTCATATTCAAAAAGGAATAGATCGTTCAAAAGAAGTGAACTCGTTTGGACGAACGTGATTAGATTGTCACAAAAAGAATGTTAAAACTTCGTAGATTTCCTCAAAATCATTGTAATACTTTCGCAAGGAAATGCTGTTGTGGAACGAGGTTTCAAAAAAAAAAAAAATTTTCGGTCTGTGCTTAATGCAAGCTCTTTGTATAAAGACAATAAAAAGAAACAACTAACAAGGAGACGGCACGACCGTGGGGTCGGGGATATGTCCGAAATTTTGTGTGGTGAAAGAGGACCTCTAACACCTCATATGGTTAAAATATTAGGACGCACTACTCGGAAAATCGCGAGAAAAATCGATCCAAAGTTTCTTAGATACCATATGAGTATAAAATGTTAGTCCATTGCCGAGCCGCCGTCTGGCCTAGAGTTCGGTCAGAGGGTTAGCTGCCCTCTGTAAAAAACTGAGTTATTCGATCAACAACGAACTGAAACCGGTGTCTTGCGACGTCCGCCCCGAGCAGATGCAAGGAACAAAAATGAGATAAAAGAAAGGTTAGGGCTCGGACTCTTACGCCAGAGGTCTCGGTTTCGATTCTTCCTCCTGCCCTTTTTTCTTCTGCTTCATTTTCTTTTGTTGTTCGACCAATTATTCAGGAAGTTTCCCAAACCTACATTATCTTTAACAAATTAGTTACGTTATTGAATAGAAATTATTTTCTTTTTGTCCAACAACACAATTCATGGCGGTGGGTTTTTCATTGTAAAGTATATGAGGAGAAACATTGTGTTTTTAATCAGAATAACAAAGTCGATTGGGAAACATTCAATTTATATACATATTATAAACAAGAACTGCAGTGGTAATTATCGTAAAAACAAAGCTTATAAAAGCGGATTTTTTTACAATCACAGGGCGTTTGCAATAAATCTGTACAAAAATATGTCCCATTAACATTTACGAAAATGTTTCGAGTTTCTGATAATTTTTAGGCAAACCGGGCATATTGAATCATGTCTCGGAATATTGGTGACGATAATTGATGGTGAATTATAGATTGTACAAAAAATTCAATCTTCCTCGGGAATTAATTTCACGATTTTCCTGTAACAATGCGATGCAATTTTGCAAGCACTTAATGAAATTTTCACTTGCCTGTAAAAGTAAACATTACAAGGGTGCACCAAAGAAGTGCATTTTGTAGGTATGACTTTCACAAGCGAAGCTGGCATATTATCGTCATCTTGAAGAATTACATCATATATATCCGGATTAGTTTGACCTCACCAAGAGTCAATGAGAAGTAAATACTTATTCTCCCCGACATAAGATTTTAAACATTTCCGGAGAAAATCCATGTATAAAACTGTTGTTAATTTTCCGGACTTCGATGATGATACGATGACGTTCGTATAAGTATTGGCATAGCCCTCTATTAATTTGTGAATACGAGGTCTGAAATGACCGGTCGCTTCTTGTAAGCATGTGAAGACATGTGGGAGCAGTTTTCCGGATTATGTTATTGAATATTGTGCGGTGTACGAATGCGTCACTTTCTTCAGATCCGACTTTTTCACGAAAACTGCTTTACTCCCTTTTGCAGCGAGAGTCCTGTTGAAAACATTGATATTGGCATCCTGAAACAATAGTATTTTTAATATTAAACAATATTCGAATGTGTATGTAAATATATTTTTCCACAATTAAATTTGAATTGATATATTTTACGTTGGTAAAAACATTTTGTACGCAGAAAACATGTATTTACCTGTTTGGTCAGTACTTCGGCTATCACATAATCCTCGTGGATTGAGGGAGTAAACGGCACGTCTGCCGACGAAAGGTCTCCGCAGACGCCCGGATGTCGTCCATCGACGCCACTTCTTTTTTCAAAACCAGTTTCGTGATCTTGCGTTGTGAAATTCTGTGTTTTAGTTTAAATGCCGCGTTGTGAAATTCTGTGATTTTGTTTAAATGCTGTGACACATCGATCAGACGCCTTGAATTTGAAATCGATAAATTATGCAGCCGCAGCCAATGCCCATTGCTGTAAATTTCTTGTCGTGACATGCTGATATTGCTGTCTTGCTTCCATAAAACATTCGTAGGTCCACGAATCCATCGCCTCAAATTTATCCATTCGCGTGTCACCACTTTTAATATCTTTCTCCCATTGTGAAAGATATTCTTATCTCTTCAATTGGCGGCATCCTTTTTTTTGCAATGTCGCCAAGGACTATGTGGGGTGGGCTTTGGCAATATTCACGACTTTGACTTTGTAGGCAATGGGAATCATGTCACTTTTTAATCTTTTCGGTGACTGTTTATATTTGTCTGGAGACGAATCACTTTGTGGCACTTCGAACTGTTCGTCGTTTTCCTCAGATTCTCCGCAATCCTCATGAGCGTGAATTAATTCCTCTTCAGTTACGAATGTTTTTTTTCATCCAAAAGTATTATTATAAAGTTCTCCGGCCAATAACATAGCATTGCGAGAGATATCTTCCGAAGATGTCGATGCAATTAAATTATTTTCCGTTAGCAGCTTCTCATAATACAACACTGCGTCCTTTAATCGTAATTTTGATAGATGACTTCAATGGATTCTTCAGGAATTTCGTGTTTAACCTCGAATCTGAATAACACGTTGAAATTTGAAACAGGCACGTCTGTTCACGACGAAATCGAAAAACAAACTGCCGTTTACTTCTCACAGCTCGCGCGCAGTCCTACGCGCAGATGACCGTTATAATCCCAAGGGGACCCTTACAAAGCCCCTTTAATCCTTGAAACCTCATAAAACGAAATAGAACAACGACCACGAATATTTTTCAGTGAATGAAAAATTTTACGTTCTTGAGCTAAAATAATGTAGGTTTGGGAAACTTTTTGAATAATTGTGGAATAAGAAAAGAAAATGAAACAGAAGGAAAAAAGGGCAGGAGGAAGAATCGAAACCGAGACCTCTGGCGTAAGAGTCCGAGCCCTAACCTATTTTTTATATCATTTTTGTTCGTTTTAGTTCGTTGCATCTGCTCGGGGCGGACGTCGCAAGACACCGGTTTCAGTTCGTTGTTGATCGATTAACTCTTTTTTTTTTTTTATTACAGAGGGCAGCTAACCCTCTGACCGAATTCTAGGCCAGACGGCGGCTCGGCAATGGACTTAACATATTATACTCATATGGCATCTAAGAAACTTTGGATCGATTTTTCTCGCGATGTTCCGAGTAGTGCGTCCTAATACTTTAACCACGTGAGGTTTTAGAGGTCCTCTTTCATCACACAAAATTTCGGACATATACCCGACACCACGGTCGTGCCCTCTCCTTGTAAGTGAAAGTGAAAAACAACAAGAAACAAGAATTTGCCAGAAAAAGTGTGTGAAATTAAGAGGTTGCAAACTAAGAAAACAAAATGTTGGCAGAAGCAGCTAAAATTAGGGCAGAAATGGAACATTTGAGAAAGTAGTTTCCACCTAAACAGTTTTGTTCGTTTTTGATCATGTTGTTCATAGTACTTTCTAAATGTTCCTAGTTATTTGTTTGTAAAACTTGTTATTTATAGATCTGAAAGCAGAATTTGTTTATGTTCGTGAAGCATAGGTAGATGTGTATATATATATGTTAATTGATTTCATAAAATATTATAGAAATTGATAAAAAGAAAACATAAGTAACGTTACAAGTATAGCAAACTGGCGATTATGTGGTTTGAAGGTCATTTTGTATATTTCAATGTCTTTTTTAGAACTGTAAGAACACAAAAATAAACCATCTTAATTAGAACAAAATAATATTTCCATTTAAAATACACTATTGAGCATGTACCATTAGTGTAAGTGTTTACTGCTTGGGCATTCTGTGAGGCTGAATCCTACAAATCCTGTAATGTTTCTTTCCATTTCATCTGCTATAAATTCCAGAACTCTTAAAACTTCCAACATTCTCCATTAGGCCGATGAGTTATTATGCACACTGAGGCATTAAAATTCGTTGATGTGGTGCTAGTTTTGCAGGACAAAACTTGTTTGATCACATGGATGTTTTAAAACCATCATTGGGAAAAATATAAATGAAAAACTGAAACAGGGAAAATAGCTGTTCATTTCCTAAAAGGTGCGTAAACAAATTGGGGAAAGCGCGTGTGTAACATAAAATTCGTATTGGTTATGGAATCATTCAATGACTTTCCTTTTTTAACAAACCAATTTTAGGTTATTGTTACCCTGAAAAACTTCAAGGAGAAAGTTCTAGATAAAACTTACAGTATTCTTTCAGCATGAAATGCAACAGTCTACAACCATTAGTTCCTGAAAAATGACTCTGTATTTTAGTGTGTCCGCCCTTTATTGCTTCTGTCACGTACTGATTGTTCAGTGCAATTCGAATACAATCATGTTACAGTATAATGAGCATTATCCTGCAACTGATCAAATAAAACTTTGTCGATTGCGCTGTAGGTTATATATTGTACATCATAATGTGATATAGTTCAGTTAGTATGACACATATATTAAAAATGTTACTTGTTATTTCTAACACAGTATGTTTGCTAATCTCATTTAGATATGTGTCAATCTGGAAAATCATTATTAAAACCTAGAAAAAACTTTGAATTTGAAAGTAAAGATTTGGTGGCCATCCTGCTTAGTGCAAATGGTCCAAGAAATCTTCCATTTGCTTCCTGTTAAGGAAGCCACTGTGATGTTCATACACATTCGTGGTCACATCAGTCATCTAGCTCTTCCGTCCCTTCGGATGTTTTCCGTGTTGCTGTCTGTCACTGTTGGTGTCATTTTGGCATCATCACTGGTCTTCTGTTCACAGGAACAAGCTCTGAGGAATTAAACCACTCCAGCATCTTGGCTGACTTCATCTCGGCCCTTTTTCACAAGGAACTTGTTTCAGCTAGGTTGCGTATTGGACATTGTCGTTCTGGCCATCGCCATTTGTTAATTGGTGATCCCCCACCACTTCGTGCTTATTGTCGTCATCCTTTGTTGGTTCGCCATTTCCTGACCGAATACCCTTTTTTTAACCACTTACATTCTCATGTATGTTTGCCGTCACAGTTATTGGCTGTTTTAGTGAATGACGCACTGGTTGTTGACCACATTTTACATTTTATCTGTCATAGCAATATGGTGAAGGACATTTAATCTTTGGTATGGGACCTCCAATGTCTATGGTCTATGCGGTCTATTTGTGGACCTTTTTCCCTGGAGAAGTCCTTGTTCTAAGCTCGCTTTCCTTCCATCGATTGGGCTTAACATACAGTTGCTTTCAAGTTCTTTTACTTCTTGATTATATAAGTTTGATATATGTGCTTATGACCTTAGTTGGTTTTGTGCTACAAACAATAAATAAATAAAAGATTCAGATTTTTTTGTAGTTTCCCTATAATGGTTCGAATAAATTGTGGAATGGTTGCTTTAAAAATGACAGCCAACTTCTTCCTCCCCACCATTGGTTGCTCTTAGATTTCGCTCTGTCTCTAATTAATGAACTTACATTTGATAGAATTCTAAACTGTAATCATTCTTATTACCAGTCTGTGTACATGCTACTGTCTAGTATCACAGCAAAAATTACATTGTTTTCTGGGTTATGAAATGGACAAGCAAGCTTCATATGTTTCTTTCTTGTGATTCCATGTATAACCCTATGTTTTGTCTGCTACCTATATTTCCTCATTCAATAATCCACTTTTGATGGGTGCTAATGGCAGCAGTGCATTAACACCTTACCTGCTTTGACAAATAAACAGTAGGGGGGGGGGGGGGAGGGGGGAGTGAAATGTCGAGAGACCATATGAGCCTAGTGTAGCTGCACCTGGAACAATTCACTATGTAATTCACACACTGCTGATGGAAAGCGTAAGCATTTAAGAACAGAACATGAAAACAAGTTTTCTTACAACTTACTCAGATAAATAACAAATGACAGGAAAAGGGTCTGTATTGTTCAGTGAATATTTTTTTCTGTATCCCTGGCAGCTGTTTTATAGCTGTTGTAACAACAGACAACTCATCCCTCTCCAAACCTTTTCCCTCATATGACCTAGGTTTTCCTATGGTGGAATAGTAGCATAATGTTGTTGACTTTAATATCAGAAATTTTCTTGTTGATCAATGTATCAGATTATTGTATTATTTTAATTTCTAATATTGTTGTACAATTCATGTTTAAGATGGCAGTGACAAAAATTCAGAATTAAAAGGTATATTTTGATTCTCCTAAGCTTTTTTGGATGTTTCTAACAAGATCAAATTGTCTCTTATTAATGTGGTATCTACTGTTGGAGTGAGATAGAAGACGGACAGCTGCTAGCCATTTAGAAATTTGTTTTTAACACAAGTGTTGAGATAATGTATGTTGCTCTGATTTATTGAGTTATGGATAGCTTAAAATTTAGGATTAGAAATATTTATTGTATAAGGTCGATTATGTCTTACAAGGGATAAGAATTTAGCTGAATTGTACCAAGTTAAGAACATGGTTACAATCACCAGAAAAGGCATGACACTGCACTAAAACCCTTCTGCTTATCCTAATCCCGGCTGTGGGAAGGCGATATAGAGCAAATACTATGAAAGATTTTGATAATTGCCTCATGTCATTTGTATAGTATTTGATCAGTTCTAAGCAATCAAAAGTAATGCAGATAACTGTCAGTATATGTATTTGTCTCGGTTTCAGGTCACGCCACACACTTGGCAGCGCGAAAAGTCAACTGGGTCATCGAAGTAGTGGAGGTGCTATTGGAGGAGCACCTGGAACTAGTACTGTAGACTCAGAGTCTGTGACACCAGCTTCGCCAGCAGCTGCCACACCACTCTCTGATGATAGAGTCACATTAGTTGTTGACAATACTCGGTTTATTGTTGACCCTGCCCTTTTTACTGCACATCCTAACACAATGTTGGGAAGGTCAGTCACTGACTTTGTCACCCATTGTAGAAGCGCTACCTAGGAGTTATTAGTGATGTACAATAAACTGTTAATTGTGTGTCATGCATTTATGAAATGTTATGATTTTAAGCTGCCAATGACTGGGGATGGGAAAGTTTTACAGGAACAATGAAATCAGCAGTTTTATGAAATGAAGCAAAATTTAGCATTTTCCCTGTTGACATATAAGTGTCATAAGTATGAGGGGAACCATTTATTAATATGGATGACTGATAGTTGTTGAATGTTTAAATTGGATTTTGACTTCGTTCTCAATGCTGTTTTCAAAAATGACTGTAGGTGTGACCATGAAAGAAAACTACCCTCTTTGTAGCGAAATCCATTCTGGAACTGTTTTATTTGGCAATGTTACAGTTCTCGACACTTTTGAGCAACATCATGCCAAAAACAACCTGTTTCTAAAATATTTTAAATGTGGTTCATCAATTAAACTATTTATTTTCATAGTATGCAAATGCAGATACGAAAACATTTAGTTTTGCAAACTATTAAGTCAGGCACAAGATCCAAGCATCCTACAAGCAGGTAGCAGGATCCATGTCTCCCAAACAAGTCCAATACCAGTAGGTAGTAGTCTCCATCCTTCTGTGCCTCCTAGGAGTCAAAGTTTGTGGGCCCAGGTTTGTCTGTGGACCACTGCTTCATACATGTCCTCTGATGCTGTTGCAGCTACTGTGAGTAGAATGGGAAAGAAAATGCTACTCCAGAAAGTTACACTATTGTATTCCAAAAATCGTTAAAATTTGGTGTACCATGATGGACGTGAAACATTAAGAATTGTTAAAGTTTTATCAAATTGCCTCCATTGAAGACACCTATGTGCTCGTGTATCAGGATGTCTACACCCACGCAGAAATAGCTGGTAATAAAAGTTCTGAGTCAGGAAATGGTATGTGATATAAGGAGGAAAGCTGCAAAAGATTTGTTTGAGAGACCATCAAAACTTTATTTATAATCAACTGAAAGGAGAACACATGGAAGAGATAGCCATCAAAGATGTCAAGGGCTTTCATATATCCATTGATGGAACATGTAACTAACTAACTATATAAAGATAGGCAGAAAATTCTTCAGAAATTACCTACAAGTATTCAGAGGTTCATGTTGTTCTGAACACACCAAATGTGAAACTTACAGATGAGGCAGATTTGTTATGTAATGAACCTGACAGGAAGATTGCAATATTTTGTGAAGCTGAAAACCACAAAATAATTAGTCAGTGTGACACAATATATATTAATGGAACTTTCAAGTATTGCACAAAGTTTGTTTGTCAGCTTTTTATGATCTCTGGGCTTGTTAGTGGACAGTACATCTTAATAGTTTTTTTCTTTGTTGAACGATAAGAAAACTTGCGTCTTATCAGCGTGTCTTTAAAACTGTTGTTGATAAATGTCATAAATTAGGTCTGAAATTATCTCCATCAACACTATTTTCAGACTTTGAAAGAAGTATTATGAAAGCTGGAATTGAAGTGTGGACTGATGTGAGAATTCTCAAGGTTGTAAATTTCATTCATCATGGAGCTGGTGGCGAATGGTGCAAATATTGAAACTTGCACCTGACTACTATTTCAGAAATGAAATCTGGAAGTTTCTGTCTTATATATTTTGTTTGACAGTGCTAGATCCTGATATGGTTGGTGACTGTTCTTTGAGGACTTAATGTCAGTTGTGTGTGTGTGTGTGTGTGTGTGTGTGTGTGTGTGTGTGTGTGTGTGTGAGAAAAACTACAAACGTTCTGTGACTACTTAATGAATACTTATATAGACTAAGACTCACCCTTTCCTCCATTGGCGTGGGCAGAACTAAGTTGCAACAGACAGAGAACCATCAGTGCTTGTGAAAGTTTGCACATAGAGTACAACGGTCAGTTTCACTCGTGCACCACAGATACACACATGCACATTTCTCGAGGTAATGAACCAAATGCCACTGAAAATCAAAATTGCAACCAATACCTCAAAAAACGAAAAGGAGAAAAGGCCATGAATTTAAATTCATGAAGCAACAGGTGGCAAACTTCAAAGGTGGAAAAATTAAAAAATGCAATATGTGAAATTAGTTTCATATAAAGTTAAACCTGGAAACACAACTAAAATGAAAAATATGCCCAGTTTTAATTATGGGTGTATACTGTAGGCTTAGTATAACAAAAAAATTTGCAGATATATTTAAAAATAAAATAATGTAAATTTGTAAATACTGCTGGCGTTTCGGACAGTTCACGTCTTCATGACACACACTGAATAACGCAATGAACAGGTATAAAAACCACTAATTCATATTTCAGAAATAGGGGCTCGTTTTTGTTTGATCTTGACATGCTAGATAATCAGAGTAGTTTTTCGTTACTACTTAAGACAGAGAAATGTTTATAACTTTGACTAGATGTATATATATTACTACCTGCTTTGCCGAGGACTGGGTTAAATTTCTGATTGCAGGAGACCTGTGTCCTGTTCTCCATAAGTCAACTAATCGTCTGCTCGTTTTACTCCTAGTAGCCAATTGCAGCACAGTATATGCAACATCATGTGAGCGTGTCACTGTCAACTCACATGACAGACAGAAGATTTATATTGGGCTGTATGACTAATGTGATAGTTTCTTACGGAATCACATTCATTATCTTTGCTGCAGTTTAATTGATGCATCACACTAATATGACCTCACCAGAATGCTATGAAAACATCATCAAAATTGGCAATAATTAACATGAATTTGAGGGGAGGGGAGGGAAGGGGAGAAGTAAAACGAAAATTGGCAAAAAATAATAAAGTTTCGTTTACTTTACATAAGATTGTTTAGTCTAGAACTTGGGGCCATTTGGCCTAATTTGTTTGTATCCACGAGTATAAAATAGCTATAGCAAGCCACTAATGCATAGAATTGAATATATATGTGTCATTGTTTGCAGTAGTATGAAGGTGTGAATGGCAGAATCAGACAAGCCAGATTTTTTTCTTTGTGGAGAGCAACATGGCCAGTAAGATGAAATATTGCTTTCTGTCGCAATCAAAACTTGGGTATTGGATTATGTCATTTATATTTGAAGCCCGTATTCTGTGGTTTTTATATTGTAACCTACATGCTATGAACATTCCCTGTTTCAAAGAATCGGCACATTGAGAATCATGAAAAAGTGTTTTTGATATATTTTGTTAGAATGAAATGATGTGAAACAGTATAGGTTTGGTTAAAGGCAATTCATATTTTGCTACTTAACTTGCATGCTATAATTGTATACCATTCTATGGCTCTGGAACATTAAATATCTATCAGAAATGCATTGTTTTTGGTGTGATTTGCTGTAGTAAATGTCAGTTAATGATGTGTAGATGGTTGTATCATTCGGGACATAGTAAGAAAAATGACACCAGCTCCGTGCAAAATATAGCAATTGCAGTGTAGAGGATAGAGGTGCAGATTTTCTTCTGAAATATTGCTGTTTCATATCCTATTTTGGGCATAAATTTTTATGCATCTTCATGGTTTGTAAAATGTTCTGAGATTTTGATATTAATTTAACATAAGTTTGTTATGTGGTATTCAGTGTTACGTATATGTAAGATTGTTGTCCATTCCTGAGAATGGGTTTCTTAGATTTTTGTGAATATGCCAGGAAATGTGGACCAATAATTTGAAAGATTGCTTTCTATGTCACTATCAGATTCACTCTCAGTTCAGTTTTTATTTACTCATCCAAAAATCTTTTCATATTGTGGGAACAATATGTTTCCACACTGCAAGAGGGCTTGCACTACTTGCAGTAGGAGATTTTACAGTTCCTTGTTTCAAGTCTTTTTTTTATTTGATGCATTTTAAAAATTCTGCTGCTGAATAGAAGCAGTGATATAGTAAAAATTCCCTTAGTATTTTACTAAAAAACTGAGAATAATGATTGTAAATTTGTTTCACACTATGTATAATGAAAATTTTAATAGCTCATGTCCTTACTGACTGGACATGGAACTTTTCTTTTTGACTTGTCATCTTGTAAAGCATTGTGGTCACAAGTCACGAAGGGAGCATGTACTGTCTGACGTGCGAACTTGTTACTGAACATGAATCAGGTATGATGAAAAACTTGTTTGGTGTGCTTCACTAGCTGAACTGATGCTGAAAATTATAAGTGGGTGGAGCACCATTCCAAATCATAGAAATTCTCTGAATGTAGTTGTGACAAGAAACTCTTTTTTAGCCTAAATACCCCATTCAGATTAACTGTTTTAAAGAGAGTCCAGATAGTGAAGCACCATGCATAAAAGACTTGTTTGAATAAGCTTACCATTATGCATAAGAATTGTAAAGGATTAAAATTGCGGTATACAGATCCCAAATGTTCAAAAAATATTTTGTGGAAAAATTTAAAACGTTATTATACCACAAAGCAGACAGTAGTTAGGAAATTCTGATGTGTGGAGATTTTAATATGTTTCCTGAACGATTCAGATAAAAGAAACGAATTAGAAAGTTACTTAACGCTTGTAACCTGAATTCTTTTGTTAATTTTCCAACTAAATTTACGTAGAAATCAGTACACTAGTCAACAATATTTGTAGGTGAACACACCCAGTGAAATTAGTGTTTATTCAGTCATGAAAGACTTCTGAAAATAATCCACAACTAGCCATACTTAATAAATTTGCTGTTACAATGAAGTGGTATCATGGAAAGAGAGTAATTGGTGAACATACAGCAGAATGTTTTAGGTAGCCTTACAGGAAGTTGAGTGGAGGGATGTGTGTAATGTGACGTATCTGTTACAAATGTAGCCATTTCTGTCAATCTTTAACAGCTGCTTTTCCAAAATGTAATAAATTATGACACTAATAAGACATAAGTGTGATTGGGGACTGGAATTCGGTAATAGGAAAAGGAAGAGAAGGAAGAATAGTAGGTGAATGTGTACTGGGGGAAAGGAATGAAGAGGAAGCCGCCTGGTAGAATTTTTCACAGAGCATAATTTAATCTTTGTTAACACTTGGTTTAAGAATCTCAAAAGATGATTGTATACATGGAAGAGACCTGGAGACACTGGAAGGTTTCAGATTGATTATATAATGGTTAGACAGAGATTTAGGGACCAGATTTTAAATTATAAGGCATTTCCAAGGGCAGATGTGGACTTCGACCACTGTTTATTGGTTACGAGCTGTAGATTAAAAACTGAAGAAATTCGGAAAAAGAAGGAAATTAAGGCTATGGGACCTGGATAAGTTGAACAAACCAGAGGTACTTGAGAGTTTTAAAAGGAGCATTAGGCAACAGCTGACTAGAACAGGGGCTAGGAATACAGTAGAAGATGAATAAGTAGCTTTATGAGATGAAATAGTGAAGGCAGAACAGGATAAAATAAGTAAAAAGGCAAGCCATAGTAGAAATCCATGGATAACACAAGATATTGAATTTAATTGATGGAAGGAGAAAATTTTAAATTGGAGAAAACTAAGCAGGCAAAAGGGAATAGAAACATCTAAAAAATGAGATTGACAGTAAGTGCAAAATTGCTGAACAGGAATGGCTAGAGGACAGAGGTAAGGATTTAGAAGCATATTTCACGGGGGAAAGGAAGATACTGCCCACAGGAATATTAAAGAGGCCTTTGGGGAAAAAGAGAAACAGCTGTGTGAATGTCAAGAGCTCTGATGGAAAACTTGTCCTAAGCAAAGAAGGGAAAGCTGAGAGGTGGGAGGAGTATATAGAGGATCTATACAAGGGAGATGTTGTTGTTGTTGTGGTCTTCAGTCCTGAGACTGGTTTGATGCAGCTCTCCATGCTACCCTATCCTGTGCAAGCTTCTTCATCTCCCAGTTCTTACTGCAACCCACATCCTTCTGAATCTGCTTAGTGTATTCATCTCTTGGTCTCCCTCTACGATGAAGGCAATATTATAGAAAGGGAAGTTGACGATGAAGATGAGATGGGAGATATGATACTGTGAGAATAATTTGACAGAGCCTGAAAAATCTAAGCCAAAACAAGGCCCCAGGGGTAGACGATATTCCATCAGAACTACTGATAGCCTTGGGAGAGCCAGTCATGTCAAAACATCTTCCAACTGGTGTGTAAGATGTGTGAGATAGGCGAAATACCTTCAGACTTCAAGAAGAATGTAGTATAAGGATGGTTTGAAAAGTTCTCGGAACGGAATAGAAAAAAAGTCTTACAGCACTGAAACGTTTTTTATTTTTCAATGTAGTCTCCTTGTAGATTAATGCACTTGATCCAACAACATTCCAGTGCCTTGATCCCATCACGGAAATGAGTTTCCTCCAGGCTTGCAAAATAGTTGTCAATTCTGGCTATCAATTCTTAATTTGAAGTGAATCTTCGTCCACCAAGAGAAATTTTCGGTTTTGGGAAGAGATGAAAGCCTGATGGAACCATATCTGGTGAATAAGATGGGTGTGGCAACAATTCATACCTTAGTTCGTGTAATTTTGCCGTGGCAATGGCACAAGGGTGCGGACACACACTGAGAGTCACAGCACCCATCTTGCAGATAATGTTTTCATTTCTAATTCTTCAGTTAAAATGTGATATACCCTTTCAGATGACATCTGACAAGCGTGAGCAATTTCACGCACTTTCAGTCTCTGATCCTCCACGATAACTTTTGCAGTGATTTCTGGAGTAGTTACACATCTTGGCCAACCTCTGTGCGGATCATCATCTAAGCTCTCTGACCAAATTTAAATTCATTTGTTCACTTGGCAACAGTTGAATATGAAGGAGCAGAGTCCCCCAATGTATTCTGAAAATTGGCATGAATGTCCTTTATATATACTAAGACTTTTAGTGTTTCTTAATTTCCTCAGTATCACCTGACTTAATTCAGCTGCATTCCATTACACTCCTACACTTCTTACACTTTCATTGACATTCATGTTATCACCTTTTAAGACACCGTTCCATTCAGCTGCTGTTCCAAATTCATAGCCGTCTCTGACTGAATTAACCGCAAAGTTTTTATTTTGACTCCATGAACTTCTCTCTTTCCAAATTTTTCCTTGGTTTTCTTCACAGCTTGCTCAGTGTACAAATATAATAACATAAGAGATATGCTACAACCTTTTCTCTCTCCCTTCTCAACTACTGCTTCCATTTCATGTATTTCAATTTTTATTACTGTAGTTAACAGGGCTTAACAACTGGCCGGTTTTGAGCGCGAGTACTCGCGTCTGCTCAGGCACGTGCTCGCGAGCAGGTGCAAGGTCGCGGAGTAGGGAGGGAGGTGAAATGCGCACGCACGTATGAATAGGACCGCAGCGTGCCTATTGAATTCGCGCCGACTGTGTAATGTTAAAAGTACTACGATCAGCTCTAACAGTCACTTCGCTAGTTAAGAGTCATGTCAAGTCGCCGTTGTGTAACCCCAACCATGCTTTCGCAGTTCAACCCCCATTGGGAGGAATTGTATCTGTTTACAGAAAAAGATGGTGTTGCAAAATGTTTAGTATGTCACAAAACGCTGAATTCTTTTAGGAAATTTAATTTGCAGCGACATTATATGTCGTATCACGCAAAAGACTACGGAAGTGGAAAATGTGATGGACCAGATCGTGCACAGGAAGTTATTAAACTTAAAAGGAAGCTATCCGAAGAAGATCTGGATGACGAAGAAAAATCAACAGAGGCAGCTCTCAGAGTGAGCTACAAAATTGCTTTGTTTTTAGCAAAATCCCTGCGCCCCTTCACTGATGGCGATTTAATAAAAAATGTTTGGTAGTTGCAGCGGAACATTTGTGTCCATCTCAAGTTGAACAGTTTCGGATTGTGCCATTATCTGACATGACCATTATGCGTCGCATACAGGACATGGCAGACGATGTCCAGAGCCAGCTTGCAAATATCTGTAAAGATTTTATTGCGTATTCTCTAGCTCTGGACGAATTTGTTGATATCACTGGAACAGCGCAGTTTTCCATATTTATTAGAAGTGTTAATAGAGATCTTCAGGTGAGGAAGGAGCTCCTCGATGTAGTAGCCATGAAGAACACTACAACAGGAAGTGATATTTTAAGTAGTGTTGAAGAAAGTGTTGAAAATACAGGATTGTCGTGGAATTCTTTAGTTTCAGTGTCCAAAGACGGTGCACCAGCGATGACAGGGAAAAAATTAGGTTTCGTTTCGCTGTTGAAGGAGAAAATGCAAAAACTGACTGTGCCGAATGAAATAATGGGCGTTCACTGTGTGATCCACCAGAAGAACTTATGTGCAAAGAGTATCACTCTAAAAAATGTGATGAGTGTTGTTGTTCGTACAACCAATTATATAAGGAAGCATGGGCTACAACACAGACAATTTAAAAGCTTTCTTGAGGATGTAGAAAGCCAGTATGGTAACCTGCCTTATTACAGCGAGGTCCGCTGGGTTAGTCGTGGCGAATTATTAAATCGAATTTTTGCCTATTAGATGAGATAAATATGTTCATGGAAATAAATAACATGTGTGTTCCTGAATTGAAAGAGCCTTCATGGAAGTGTGATCTCGCGTTCTTAGCAGATTTAACTAGCCATCTGAATGCTTTGAACATTTCACTACAAGGTAAAGATCTGCTAATTACTCATTTCATAGATCGAATACGAGCTTTTAAAATGAAATTGACACTTTGGGTGAGTGAGCTGGAAACAGGAAATCTAGCTCATTTTCCTAAATTATCATCCCTGCAAGATGTTCACAAAGACTGTGAATGTTATTCATATAGTTTAGTTGCCCTTAAGGAAGAATTTGATCAATGCTTTCAAGATCTGACAGCACTAGACAGTGATTCTGATCTGTTCTCGTCTCCATGTTCATCGAATATTGAAGAGATTCGTCCTGAGCTGCAACTAGAAATTATTGACCTGCAGTGTGACGGAGAATATAGAGACAAATATCAGAACAAGAAAAACATTTTGGAATTTTACAGACGCTTCCCTCAGGATATATTTCCTCATTTGCACAAACTGGTGGCTACAATAATATCAATGTTCGGTTTCATGTATGTTTGTGAATAACTGTTCTCTGCAATGAAATGTAACAAGACGCGCCTGAGAAACGCATTGTCTGATCGAAATATAAACTGCACGCTGCGCCTATGATGCACAAGAACAATTACTCTGAACATAGACGCAATTGTAAAGGGCAAAAAGTACAAGATAACAGAGAATCCCACACTTCAGTGACACCTTTTATTGTGTAACAGTTCACAAATTAATACGAATGTAGAGGCGTACACTAAGCTAATAAAATTATGTGGCACGTGTACATTCTCCTTTATTTGTTTCATTTGTCACAGTAATAATTCGTGAGTGATATCCCTGCAGGTGGCCGCGGATTTACATTGACTGGTGGCAGCTGTTGTGTGCCCCACGTGACTCTCCCCACTCTCCGCTCTGGTCTGGTAGGGGGGGTAGCGTGCTCGCGCTGCTCCGTGCTCGCGCCTTGCTGCTCACAGCTTGTTCTGCGAGCACGTATGTTGTGAAGCCCTGCTGTAGTATGATTTCTATGCGAGTTGTAAATAACCTTTCAGTGGCTGTATCTTATCCCTACTCCCGTCAAATTTTCAAAGAGTTTAGCTCAGTCCACATTGTCAAAAAACCCCAGGGGGCTCACTGTTCTTTTGTGAGTTCGTGTGGGGTACCCACAGGGTCCCGAACTGTTGCAGCCCCTTCTTCCTTCCCAGGCTGCATTTTCTTAATCATCTTCGCTCCTTTACTGCTGCCCCTCCTTCCTTTCTCTCGATGTTCTTTCTTTTGTCAACCTGGCTATCCACCTTGTTTCCTGTGTTCCTTGTGGTTTTGTTCCCCTTGCCTTTTCTTTTGCATCTCTCCTTTTTGGCATTTTTGGTCCCCCTTTGGTGTTTGTCGTTTACTTCTAAATTTTCTCTATTTAGGATCCCCGTTTGCGGTTTGACCTCTGCTTCTAGATTTTCTGTACATAGTGTGAACCATTTTTGGAAGAACTCCCTCCCTAGCATCTATGGCTTGGATTCCTTTCCCTTCTTCCTTCCCCGCCGTGGCTCCCTCTGCCCTGCTAGGTCATCAGCATGGTGGGGCTGATATGTACCCATAAGGTTGAGCCATGTGACAACATAGGGATCACACTTCTGATACCTGAGAAGTTACCTCCCCATCTATGCCTAGGAGTGAGTGCTTGTCATTCTGGAGCTTCAGAAGTCCTGACAACAGCTGCCGTGTCAGACAGCCCATGCCGTGCCTGAGTGGCCCCCATGGGGAGAGGCCCTGATCAGAGTAGTTGGTATCATGGCAGGTGCTTTGTGTACGAAATGTTTCAAGCTCCAAAACTCTGGCCCTTCTTCTACGGCTGTCTCTTTGGTTGGTAACAATCATAGATTGCTGCTTCTTATACCTCTACGACCTTTCCTTTCCCTGGCTACACCCTGGGATGAGGGCCAGGCTTAATGGCTTGGGGTGGAACAGTTTCCCCACTATGTGGTCTGTATAAGGACAGATGAGGACACATTCACCATCAACATTTTTGTGGAAAATATTGAATACAGGTTTGGCAAAGTGGAGTCTCTCTGTAAAATTTGATTGGGTAGCCTGTTGATCAAAATTTTTCTGCAGCCCTTCGTGCTTCTGATCATCTTGGCGACATCCCAGTGTCCATTACACCTCACCAGTCTTTGAATATGGTTCATGGAGTCATTTTTCACAGGGGCTTCGTCCTTCAAACTGATGAGGAACTCCAGGTCAATTTTGAACAACGGGATGTTCATTTTGTTTGGCATGTGCAGAAAGATTGTAAGGATAATTGCGCCAATACTGGTGCCTTTATTCTGGCTTTTGAAAGAGATACTCTCCCTGAGAAAGTCAGGGTTATGTGGTATCGGTGTGACATAGAGCCATATGTCCCGCCACTCGTAAGGTGCTTTTGGTGCTCGGATTTCTGGCACGTCTTTCCGATGTACAGTGGACCTTCTATGTATTGAATATGGACACCCACTCCACACGGGAAGCCCCTGTGTTCCGCCATCCATGTGTGTCAATTATTACAACCTTCCTTCTTTACAATCACCAGGTGGCTCAGCTTATAAGAAAGGAAAGATGATACAGGAGTAAAAGTCCCTTGATCATTTATCTTCACTGAGGCTCATCAGAAGTATGACTGACTTGATCCTGTGTCGATGACTCCCACTTCTGCCTGTGTTATGTTATTCCCCCTCCTCTTCTTCCTTACTCCATCCATCACCCTCTTCTCCCCCCTCCCCTGCAGTTTACATGCCCTCCCCTCCGGACGCCACTCCCCCTCCCCAGTCGAAGAAGTGTTCCCCCGCTCCTTCAGTGCCTGCTGGTAAATGTAAATTTCGCGTGACTAGGGCCTCCTGTCGATTAGACCGTTCGCTGGGTGCAAGTCTTTCGATTTGACACCGCTTCGGCGACTTGCGCGTCGATGGGGATGAAATGACGATTAGGACTACACAGTCACTGAGCGGAGGAAATCTCCGACCCAGCTGGGAATCAAACCCGGGCCCTTAGGATCAACATTCTGTCACGCTGATCACTCAGTTACCGGGGCGGACAGTGTCTGCTTGTGATGGGGCTTCATCCTGGTATCCCTCCCTCCAGCATCTCTCAGGCCAGAGGCTGCTACCACACACCACAAGGTCACCCGCTCTCTTTTGGTTTCGGGTCTTACAGAAACCTGCTCTCGTTCTGTGCCCTCTCCTCAGCCTGTGAAACAGCAGAGTCTGACCTCTGGTCTATGGATGTCACCCCGTCTTTGTTGATGACAGATGGTGACACAGCGGCATGTTCAGCTCCAGCCCATTTGCCTCCCATTTGGATACCCACTCCGTGCTTATTCAATGGATCTGTAATCGGTCCTACTGTCAACTCCCAGAGTTGCAATACCTTTTTGCCTTTTACTCAGGTGCTTGTGTTGTTCTCCAGGAAACTCATGTTATTGATGCTCACTCGCCAACCCTTTGTGGGTTCCGTGCTTTCTGTCAAAACCGGGTCAGCTCTTTGAGGGCTTCCGGGGGTGTTTGCACGTTGGTCCGCATGGATATATATGGATCCCACGTCATACAACATTGGAAGTAATTGCCATCCAGGTCCAGTGTGACTCTGCAGTCACTGTTTGCAATCTCTAACCCCCTCCTGAGAAGCTATTTACATCTGCTGCCGTAATTGGTTTCCTTCAGCAACTGCCCTCTTGCTTCCTCCTCCTTGGGGATTTTAATGGCCATCACCCTTTGTGGGGTAATGCTTCCTCGTCTAGCCGGCCCTCCTCATTGACAAATTTCTTGTGGACCACGACCCCTGTCGTCTTAATGATGGTTAACCAACTCATTTTAGTGCTGCATATTGCCCTTTCTCTGCCATTGATGTTTCGCTCTCTTCCTGTCCCCTGTTTCCTTTCTTACACTGGTCGCCATACAATGACCTTTGTTATAGTGACCACTTCACATTAATTCTCTCATTCCTTACTGCCTCCTGGTGACCAGGTTACCCTGCTGGTTTTTTCATCATGATTTGTAGCTCCCAGGTTGCGTTTATACCTTCTTTGTCAGGTTGTATTGATGAAGTCGTCCATTATGTCTGACAAGATAATCTGCACTGCCAGCATTGCCATTCCTCGCTTGTCAGGCTCTGTTCACCATTGGCCAGTTCTGTGGCGAAGCACGTCCGTTGCCATCACTATCCATAATTGTCTTCGCACCTAGCAACATCTTCAGCAACACCTTTAAACATCTTTGTGCCAAAGCCCATTTCTTAAACAAACAGAGCAAGCAGGTGTATTGGGAACACTTTGTGTCCTCTAGGTTTTTTTGTTCCTATCGTCACTAGTGTGGGCTGCACCCCGCACCTTCCAAGGTTGTCGTCGATAGTCTTACATTCCGGGCCTTGCCCTTCCAGGTGGTCTTTATACAGATCCATCAGTTCTTGCAGAACACTTTGTGACCCCTTTTACGACAGTGTCAGCCTCAGCCTCCTAACCAGCTACCTTCCTTCTCTGAAAACAGTGGCGGGCTGAAGCTTGCCACTTATGTTTTACCACATGTCAGGCAGAACCCTCCAGTGAGCCTTTCACTGACTGGGAACTTCTAGTGTCCCTCTCTTCTTCCCATGATTCAGCTCCTGGCCCTGATTCCATGCATAACCAGTTGCTTCAACACCTCTTCCCTTCACAGTGACAATATCTCCTCCAGGTGTGTAATCATATTTGGTGCCAAGGCATTTTCCCCCGTCATTGGAGAGACAATATTGTGGTTCCTGTCCTTAAGCATGTCAAGGATCAGTTATCCCTTGATAGTTACCAGCCAGTCAGACTGACCAGTGTCCCCTGCAACTTACTAGAATAAATGGTGGCTCATCATCTTGTTTGAGTCCTTGAATCTCGGCACCTTTTATCCACTTCCCAGTGTGGCCTTTGAGAGGTACCGTCTCCAATCAATAGTTTGCTTTGACTTGAAACTGCAGTTCGGCAGGCCTTTTCTTATGATGCCACCTTATCACAGTTTCCTTCAATCTTCTATCTAAGGCCTATGACACAGCTTGTTGCCGTCACATCCTCCTTAAGGTCCACAAGTGTGGTCTTCGGGGCCCCTCCTGATTTTTATTTTTCAGTTCCTGTCCCACCATTCGTTCAGAGTCCGGGTTGGCACTGTTCTATGCTCTCAGCAGATGCAGGAGCATGGTATTCCACACAGCTCTGTGTTAAGTGTCCTTTTTCTCATCTTTACTAATGGACTCATGGCCTCCGCTGGATCATTGGTCACCCCTGCTTTGTATGTGCGTTATTTCTGTATTTGGGCTAGCTCTTACTTGGTGGCCCCTGGCGAATGACAGCTCCAGGGTACCATCCGGCATGCATCCACGTGGACATACTTGCCCGTTTCGGAATTCTCCCCCTGTTGTCCTGTTATGGCCCGTCTCGAGGTCCATCACCCAAGTGTGGTAACCCAGTTCGTTTCTTGGGTCTTACTTGGTTTCCCCATATCCATTATCTGAAGGTCGGTTATCATAAACTTAATGTCCTTCGTTTCTTTGTCCACACATCTTGGGGCACAGATCGTTCAGCCATACTCCACCTTTACTTGTTCTGTCTAGTGTGGGGTTTATGGATCAGTGCTCCTTCCACACCGCTCCTCTCGAACCCAGTTCACTAATGTGGTATTCGTTTAGCCGCTGGTTCCTTTCCCACTATCCCTGTGATAGTCTTCTCGTTGGCACTGGGACCCCACCCCTTTCTGTTCAGTGGTCCCAGCTCATAGTTAGATACATCATGACGATCTGCTCTTCTCCTGCTCACCCATCCTATTCTATTCTTTTTGTGGCTTTGAGCTGTTGCCCACCCACTGCCCATCTTCGGCTGGGTTTACCGGTTGGGCTCTGCCTCACTACTCATCACATTGACTTCCATCTCCTCTCCTTGTGATCTTCCCCCCATTCTCTCCTGACCCCCTCCCTGGTTAGTTCCTCAGCCCTAGGTTAGTATGTATCTCTCCCAGGCTCCAAAAGCCTCCATTGCTCCAATAGTTTTTCGTTGTTTGTTCCAAATGCTGTTAAGGGAGTTTCAGGATGCCATTGATTTTTGCAACTATGGCTGTAAATCTACTGATCATGTGGGGTATGGCCTCACGTCTTTCCTGTCACATGTGGGGTGTTTACTGCGAAATTGATAGCAATCTATCAGGCCCTGTGCTTCATTAAACAGTCCTCACTCACTCGAGTTTTGTTATATACGGACTCGGTGAGTGCCCTTCAGGCTATTGCTCAGAGTTTTTCCCCTGCCATCCATTGATCTCTGCCATCCACGATCTTCTCGCTGATCTTGGTGATGCTGCTTGTTAGGTTGATATTCTTTGGATTCATGGCCACATGTGTATCCAGTTCATTGCCACATGTGTATCCCGGGTAATGAACTTGCTGATTCATCTAGCTGGGGGAGGGCAATTTGGCTCCTTCCCCCCCCCCCTCCTCCCACCATCCTCCTGGGGTGCATTTGTGTCTTTACATCAAATCCCTTTTTGCTCAATCATCGTAGGCCGACTCTTGAGAGGGTATCCCCTGTCTAATGAACTTAACACAATCAAGGAGACTCCCACCATCTCTGCCTCTCACAGTGGGAATCTACCATCCTCTGTGGTCTTCATATAATTTTTCACCCTGCAGTGATTCAACCCCCCGGCCCCTTCCCCTTTGTAGCTGTGGTGCTCCCCCCTCATTGATCCATATTTTGCTTGTTGCCCCTGCCGGTTGGCCCTTCGCACTAAGTATGGCCTCCCACCTTCCTTGTTGCAGCTGTTAGTGGACGACCCTTGCATGGTTATGTCTGTCCTCAGTTTTCTTCACTAAAGTGGTTTGTCCTTGGGACAGGTCGGTGGTGCCCCACCACGCGTGGTTTTTCTGGGACGGGCCTGCTCTCCCCATCTCCACCCACTCTTGTTCTTTTCTCTTTGTGCTGCCCTGATGTCCCTTTTCCCTCTTTGTTTGCCCTGTATCCCTTCCCCTTTCTTGACTGGGATGATTGTGTTGTTCCTCCCTTGATTTCTGCCATCTTAGATCATGGGACTGATGACCTCACTGTTTGGTCTTCGTTGTCATCATCCCTACCCCAACCCCCCACCCCCAAATCAACAAGCTAACCACATTGTCAAAAGCTTTTCTGAACTTGCAAATTCTGTAAATGCAGGTTTCCTTTCTTCACTCTCTCTTCTAAGACAAGTCGTAAAGTATTGTATCGTCCCACATGTTCCTGTATTTCTCTGGAACCCAAACAAATCTTCCCCAATGCCATTTGCTTGCTAGTTTTTCCAGTGTTTTGTAAATATGTTATCAATATTTTTCAGCCATAATATGGTATTTTGCAACCATAACTCATTAACTGATGGTTTGATAGTATTCACACCTCTCTGGGCTGGTTTTCTTTGGAATTGGAACTATTAGATTGTTCCTAAAGTCTGACGGTATTTCACCTGCCTCAGATATCTTGCACATCAGATGGAATAATTTTGTCATGGGTGTGCTCTCTGAAGTATCTCAGTAATTCTGAAAGAAGTCATATGCTCAAGGGGCCTTTTTTTCTATATAAGTCTTTCAGTGCTCTGTCAAAGTCTCTTGTAGTATCATAGCTTCCATGGCATTTTCACATTTCCTAAAGTAGCACAATACATATCCCAAAAAAATATGACAAAAATTGCCTTCAGATATATCAGAGGGCTGTTAACATCTACAGCTACATCTACATCCACCTCTTTACTTTGCAAGGCACCTTACAGTGTGTGATGGAGAACACTCTGTGTACCACTGTCAATTTCCCCACTTCCTTTTCCAGTCCTGAATGGATATATATATAAAATAGAAGGAAACATTCCACGTGGGAAAAATTATATATAAAAACAAAGATGAGGTGACTTACCGAACGAAAGCGCTGGCAGGTCAATAGACACACAAACAAACACAAACATACACACAAAATTCAAGCTTTCGCAACAAACTGTTGCCTCATCAGGAAAGAGGGAAGGAGAGGGGAAGACGAAAGGAAGTGGGTTTTAAGGGAGAGGGTAAGGAGTCATTCCAATCCCGGGAGCGGAAAGACTTACCTTTGGGGGAAAAAAGGACAGGTATACACTCGCACACACGCACATATCCATCCACACATACAGCCACAAGCAGACATATTTAAAGACCACAAATATGTCTGCTGGTGGCTGTATGTGTGGATGGATATGTGCGTGTGTGCGAGTGTATACCTGTCCTTTTTTCCCCCAAAGGTAAGTCTTTCCGCTCCCGGGATTGGAATGACTCCTTACCCTCTCCCTTAAAACCCACTTCCTTTCGTCTTCCCCTCTCCTTTCCTCTTTCCTGATGAGGCAACAGTTTGTTGCGAAAGCTTGAATTTTGTGTGTATGTTTGTGTTTGTTTGTGTGTCTATCGACCTGCCAGCGCTTT